>NC_053130.1:8953175-9185675 GCF_010015445.1 Perca fluviatilis | reverse complement strand
TCTACTCTCATAGAAATCCACTTACCTTCGATTCAGGCTGTTTGGGGGTCAGTCAAGCAAAAGCAAGAACTCGGCCCCACTGAATGCCTTTGAACTTTACTGCGCCCCTAATGCCACCCTGACCTCTGACCCCTATTACAGGTAATAAAGTTTACGGCAGTCCAAACCAAGCCATGCACCAGGGGGACCGCTCACTCCCCTCGCTCCCTGAAACAGCCGCAAATAGGGTTGACGGGGGAGTTTAAAGAAGGGGGGTGAAAACAGGTCTGGAGCCAAAAAGCCAAACAACGGTCACCCAAAAAAAGAAATGGGTGTAGTTCTCTTAATGTTTTGGTTTGAGCCAGGGAGGAAGGGTAGAGTGTTTTTTTTCCTTTGCCTGGTTGAAATAGGGGAGGGGGGGGGGGGGGTTAAGAGCGAACTTTACTGAGAACACAGCTAGTTTTGTTTACAGGCTAAGAAAAATAAATCCACTCCTCGTTAACTAATTTTCAGCCAAATAATTATATTTTATAATTAATAAATAGTTTCTCACCCCAAATGGCACGTCAAAGTTGATTAATGGTTGCTGTTAATGTTGTAATGTTTTGGTTCTTAATTTTAGTGGTCAGTCACAACAGTGAAGGGGAAAGCCCCTTCACTGGATGTTTTGGACATTCCAGGATGGGGGTATCAGTCCTGTATTTACCAGCTGAGGGGCCTCCGGGTGCATGGAGTGTGGACGGCTTTCGCCTGCGTGACTTGAATACAGTAACTATAGGAGACTTGCCTGCACGGTTTGACTGGTCAATCATGGGCTGGACTATTCTCCTCCTGGCATTAATGAACCTGAAGAAGATGAAGAGAGGAAGGAGGAGGAGGAAATAGAAGGGACAAAGAAACAGAAACACAGTCAGTGTATGTATCAAAACAAGATCAGGCAAAAATTGCTGACTAAGACCTTGGAAATCTTGGCACGCAGCACGAAAACAAAAACATTGCCAAACCAGTCTCTTTCTCTTACCTAACCATAACAGTGATATGGAGAAATGATTCTCCCCTAAGCAGCCCTGAGCTCAGGTAAAGACCCAATATAGTTACGGCAAAAGTCACATCTTAACAGTGTTGCTAAACTAGGTAGTTGTCATTCAAAACGCAGTCCACGACTTGTATAAACTTGCACAGCCTCAGCTTATACACAGTCCCATCGGCCTGAACACTGGAGCCTTTGTGGGGCGAGGCTTAACCGGGATTTTTCTCTCTGCCTGTTTGAAACATGTCGACCCATCTCGCTTTGTTGGGGACGTTCAACCTCACAACGAGCTGAGATTGCTGACTGTTTAACACGCTTGGCTTCGAGCGTGGCAGTGTTGGAAGTGTTGCTGACAGAAACATGTCACGTTGTCACTGGTGAGAGGCATTGTTTTGGGTGATACCCTGTTAAGACAGGTGACCATGTTGTTATATCGATGGAGTTTTAGATGTTAATGTAGCAGGAGCATGGATTGGATAACTTCTTTACCTCGTGACCTCCAATAAAAGCATCACAATGGTCACACACACACACACACACACACACACACACACACACACACACACACATAAAGAAGCAGAAACACACACACACACACACACACACACACACACACACACACACACAGACACACACAGACACACACTCTTAATCTCTTTCCCTCTTCTACGTCCATTCACACAGATTCACGCCCTTGCACACACTCCCACAGGCAGCGCTCCGGCCTTGCTCAGTCTAACCCTTGTGAAGTGACCCTTTGACCTGTAATGACCCCAAGGAGAGAGGGCTCTTGGGGCTTCTGACTTGATTTATGTGTTCCTGCTGTTGCCCCACCAGACACTTCTATTTCATCTCTAAAAGGGGGAGCATTAGCTGAACTTTAAGGACACAATAGTCGTGCAATACTTCTGAAGCTGGAAAAAAAAAGAGCATTTAAGAGGTCAAAAGAAAGGAGAGGAGGAGGGACAGGAACAAAAGGACACCAGCTGGTGCATCTGTTTGACCCTTGATAGGTGAATGGCTTTATATCTCTTTAATATTCCTTCTCTAACTGCTTTATGGTGCTACTCCTTTTTTTCTGCCTGCTATCTGTCCTGTATCACCTTCTATCGACAGAGCTGCAGGGTAATGAGGAGACAGAGAGTGAAAGAGACAGATAGCAAATAGAAAGGGAGAATGATTTGCAGCCTTATTGTTCCCCTGCATTGTTTTTGGATAATATTATATTGTAATTTTTTTTTAAATTTTTGACAGGGGTGCGAGAGGAGCTTTCTGTGAGGTGGAATGAATTGAGAAAAAGCAACGGGGAATATCAACCTTTGAGCTTGATGCGTTGGCAATTTTGTATTCTATTCGTTACAATATGTTGTATTGGAATTTGGGAGGAGAGAGACTGAAAGAGCTAGTGAGAAATACAAGAATGCACTGACATGGCAGAGCACCATCAAATGAGGGAACGTCTGGAGTTTTATCACCAACACCCCCTCCCTCCCTTCCTCCCTCGCTACCCTGTTTTGCTGGGGGAGATATGGGAGGAGGAGCGAGGGAGAGAGGGCAAGGAGGGTTGTGGAGGCCTGAGCATTCCTTAAACTCTCCTCTTCTCTCTTCTCCTCTCTAGGCCTGTTAGAGCAGGACAAGGTCATTTTAAGGCCAGCGCCGGCTAACTGTTGACCTCTCCTTCTCTTCACCTCCACTCTCATCTTTCATTGCTGTCACTTCGCCTCTGTTATTTCTCCCTTACACTTTTATTTCCTTCCTCTTTATTTCTCTCCTGAAAAATGTGGTTCCTTCTACCTCCCTCAAAAATACACTGATGCAACAAAGGAGGTTGTTTTGGCAATAAGCGTGCACTTCTTAGGAAGTCAGGCATTTGTTCCTGGTACAAAGGGGCTCAGGGAGGAATGTAATAGGCTTGTAACTTGATGTGACCTCCCAGAAATATGGCACTATGTATCAATGAATTAAAAATCCCACTATAACTGCTACTGCTGCTACTCAAGTGCTGCTTCCGAAAGAACAACTACAGTGACACTGCCTCTCATACCTCCCTCTCTGTCCCTCTCTGTATCTGTTTCCTTCTCCTGCTCGCCCTCCTTATCATTCCTTCCCTGTATGGTGGAAACTGGCGGTCCACCTCGCAGCAACGAACTCACACTCTAACCCACCAAACCCCCTCCTCCTTGCAAGAACTCTCGTCGGTTTCCTGTCCCCGTCGTCCCCATATCTGAGGCCAGATGCACCATGGGGGCTGGAACAAAGGATAAAATGCCTCTCATAATAGCAGCCAGGGGAACAGAGCGATGGAGAGCGGGAGAATGGGAGGGAAGGAGGAGTGAGAGAGAGGGGGAAAAAAGCAAGGGGCTCTGGTCTGCAAACCAGACACTCTTGCTGTGACCGTTAATAAGCTGACAGAGAGAAAGACTGTGAGAGAGGGAGAGGTAGGGGTGAGGGAGAGAAAAAGTGGGGGATGCAAGAGAGAAGAAATAAGACAGTGAAAAAGACCTAGAGAGAGATAAATAGTGATGGAGAAACAGAGAGGAAAGGGAGAGAAGAGAAAAGCGGAGCTCCTCTATAAGGGGGAATGAGGCTTCACCTTTGCACGACCCCTGGGTGCTATAGGGCCAGTGTTTATGGCCTGTTCATTCCCCTGCCTCCCATCACAACACAATGAGCTGCACTATTCAGCTCCACTCAGTGCAACAATAGCTGGGCTATTTTGGCGTGACACACCACTGGTGGTACGCCTAAAGTTGGGCAAAGACACACCAAAAGACAAGCAGGAGGAAAGAAAATTACTTAAAATGTGGCCTTGTGTAGTTCAGGGAATCCAGCATGATGTGAACACTGCCATGGGTATGAGTTTGATTCCCATCGTGGGCACGCATGATTGACATAAGCATGCATCCATGGTACAGTGGATCAAAAACATGTCGGCCATATGTTACACCAGAACTGAAGGCTTTTAAAAGTCATATGAGGCAACTGGGTGAATTTGATTCTTTGTTGTTCTGCCTCCAATCTATTTCTCCTTCTCAGATTGCTAATGTCTGGATTAATCCTTCCGCCCCTCTCCCTCCTTCTCTGGAAAGAGTGGAACTGATTGCGACGGCGTCTGCCAAGCCCTTGCTAATGTCCTATTCTCATTACACCCGAGACACACACACACACACACACACGTACACCGACACACTTAGTTGAGGCAGCCGCACACAGGTGTACACGAAGCACACGTGAAATGCCCAATTAAAAGCAAGAAATTGTCTTTTTCATCAGCTGCCTTTGTTGCGTGACCAATTAGGGGATAATTTAATAACGAGCAGTGGAAAGATGCAGATTGGATATACAAAAGGTTACTCTGAGAGCTCAATGATTTAAATTCATGTGGAGTTCTCAGTTTCTGTGCCACACATACTCACACACATCTCCTGAGCCCACCACCAATATTATATTAGTAATATGAGACACACAGAAACGCACAAATGTGCAAATACACATACATATACACGTCCTCTGCACTCACTACCAATATTACATTAGTAATCTGAGAGAATGTGCACCCACATGCACAGACCTGCACACACCTCACATTTATACACAGCTGGATATTCCAGCACACGCATCAGGAGCCGGTGGTGGATTTCAGCGCACACCGACAGAGGTTTACATATTCATATTCATATTCAAACCTGAAAGCCGCTTAAAATAACTGTGTAACCACACACTCCTCCTGCCTGCCAATCAACGTGATTTAAAAGCACTAAAAAGAAAGCGAGCTCTGACGGGTAGAATCATGTAGCTTATCATCAGGTTGTCACTGCGCGGCTAGCATCGATTGTCTGCTGCTCAACCACAATTAACGCCTAGCACATATATCCTTCCTACTCACTGGTGAACACACACACACACACACATTCATGCAAACTAAACAGTTGTGTTAAAAATGTATTATTTTATCTGAATTGTTTCTCTGGAAATAACTTTTAAACCAATCATGTTTCTACAGTAGGTTAGTCCTACATAACATAATTACTAAAAAGCAAAGCTACACAGAAGCAGTCAGTCTCACAACCCACACAATACACAGTTACCATAAATCACAAGATAAGCATTTATACAGCATGTTGGAGCTAATACACACACACACACACACACACACACACACACACACACACACACACTTCCATTCTTATGTCACACCTTGTATCCCTGCAGAACTTTATTATCAGGTCCCATGTCCCAGCACATCTCCATCTTCTTAAGTAATTAGTTATTTTATTAGAGCTCACACGTTCTCTCATGCACAGCAGGGGGTGGCAGTGGATTTGTGCGTATGTACCTGCAGACTGCATGTGCGTGTGTGTGTATGTATGTGAGCGTACTGCACGTGGGTGTGTGAGGGAATTACAGTTATGAGTTTCTCCCCTTGTTCTCCTCAGTTGACGAGTTAACTCATAAATCACCTCCTTCTCTTTTGCCCATATAGCTCCCTCCCTTCCTCTCTTTCTTTTCTCCTCAGTGTCATTCTAAGGTCTTCTACTAGATGCTTCAGATTAGTTTACATAAACTAATACAGCTACTTGCAGAACTCTATTTGCATCCACAATTCACTTTTACTGTATTGCATTGCATTTATAGTGTTTGCATGATCTGTATTTGCGCCAATACTGCTTAAACAACTTATTAAGCAATATATATATATATATATATATATATATATATATATATATATATATAGTATATATAGTATATATAGTAGTATATATATAGTATTTAAACACTGAAGAGTGAATTTATAAGCACCGTGACACTTCTTGGTATTCAGATTAGTACATTCTACATTCAGTCTATGCATTTAAGTATTTTCATGAATGAGAATTATCTTTCATATTTTTTTTTAAATGTATGTTTCTACATTTTTGCTATGATGGAGATTGGGATAAAAGGAGAAGAAAGAAAATTTAGAGCAGTGGTTCCCAATGTTTTAGGCTTGTGACACCCTGAACGCAGGCTGATTTTGAGTAATGTTAAGTTTTAAGCCAAGATGTTGATTGTGCAAAAAGGGATGCAACTATCTACGAGTAAGCTATACCTAATATTGTGCAACAAGACTATATGGCCCTTATTTTTCCTGTGCAGCTTTCAACACGTACAAACACATGCATACACAGAGTCATAAACGTACTCAAGGCACTCATTCTGCTACATGTGCTCACTTGTCAACGATTAGCATTGTTTTCACTGTTTTCCCCAAAGCTGCTCAGACCAATCAATTGCCTACACATAACTGCATGTTGCAGGTCCATACATCCAACAACATACACCCTTCCCATGATCCTTTCTGCTTCTCAACCTCATTCAATAGAAAAAGGCTGTGAGTCTGTGGAGAAGGTGTGGTATCTTATATAATACCTAGGGTTAGCTGTGGCACTGTGACAGACATAAACACACATGCATGTTCACACATGCACACACACAAAAAAACAATATGAAACACACACACACACGTGCGCACGCGCACACACACACACACACACAGACACACATACATTTGACAAGTAAGGTTGTGGGAGTCACATGACCAATGAATGCTGCAGCTAGGCTGTTATTAGACAGGAGGCCTGTGTTTTCAGTCAGCAATGCATATGAGTCTTAATTGGCAGGCAACCATCTCCAAATGCATGCATAGCACAGACCCACCCACTGATCAGTACATGCTGGTCTGCTGATCCAGCTTCTAATAACATGAGGTGGATTAGTTGGATCCAGTGCCACATATGGAGGGAAACATAAGAAAACAGTGTGAAATTTAAAAGGAGCTTTAGACTGAGAGCAGCCACGGGGTCACTTAATCCCCATTACTGCAAACACATAAAATACACGTATGTAAGCACACACACACACTCCCTGTTGCTCCACTACCCAAGAGCCCAGTGTCCATTAAGAGAGCCATGAATCTACCACTAAAGCTGGTTTTACAGAGTGGAGTGACAGGCTGGGTAACCACCCACACACACACACACACACACACACACACACACACACACACACACACACACTGGAGAAGAGCTCAGTGTGTGTGTGTGTGTGTGTGTGTGTGTGTGTGTGTGTGTGTGTATAGTGTATGTCCATGACAACCAGGTGCCTCACAAAGTTATAGAGAGGAAATGTTGGCCACTTGAAAAACATACATGAACTCATTGGCTCTGACTGGGCTGCCTTTGCAACATTCACTGACCTCTAAGTAGGACTTGCCAAAAGGCAAAATATATACAGAGGGTGGGAGAGAGAGAGGGGCGAGAAAGAGAGAAAGGAAGAAAAAGTTCAGAAAACATGAGACAAAGAAGACAAAGAAATAAAGGCAGAGAACAACAATACAACATTACAACTCCGTCACTCTTTTTATCTCTGTTCCTGCTTCCCTTCACACAGTCTTGGACTCTGTTAGCCAGTCATCCATCAATGCCAGAGAGAGGGTGGCTTGAAGCCTGGCTTTACCCAGAAACAACATGGCTGCCCTGTGCTGCCCACTCAACAAACTCCACAAACACAACATTGGACTGAGTCTGTGTCCTTTAGCCTTTGGGCTTGGATTGAAATGTGTGTGTGTGTGTGTGTGTGTGTGTGTGTGTGTGTGTGTACGAGTGACTGTTCGTGGTGTATGTAGAAGCTCTGTCTCTCCTTGTGTGTTTTTATGTAGTCGCATGTAAATTAATACAGCGTTCTCACACACACACACACACACACACACACACACACACACACACACACACACACACACACACACACACACACACACACACACACACACACACACACACACACAGATGACCAATGTCACACAGAGCCAGTATTGCTGACAGGGCTTGCAGTGGGGACTGCTGCAAACACACAGTGGTTGACCTAAATCCCCCCCATACTGCCCGTGTCATATCCTGTATCTGCGCGTGTCACTTCCCCCCGCTGGCTCACTGCAGCCATCGCTATGGGGATCCCTCTGACTGCCCAGAAACTATCGAAGGCAGTTTTAGGCAGTTCACATCCACAGTCAGCAAACATGAAAGGAGTGGATGTGAGGACAAACAGGTAACAGTTTGAGAAAAAAAAGAAAATGGAGATTTCTTTCTTTTTTTTGTTACAGATTACATATATATATATAAGTATATCTATATAAGTATACCAGTTTGAAGGGGATTTATTTAGTTAACATCTCTAAAATATAAAGTAACCAGCCAATAACATTATCAATTTCATAAGAGTCACAAAGACCTTTTGTGATGGTGGATATGTCTGCAGGATTTCAGAACAATCATTGATTGAATTAATCTCATCAATAGTGGGTGACAGTCACCACATGTTTGTTAGTGCCAGCAGAACAGTCTGTGAGCCTTCTTATTTTATGCTTTGTCTACAAATCTTTCACATAGAACCATTATCTTAATTATATGAAATCAATGTCAGTCTTCTGTCTGTTAATTGTAGGAATAGGTGTCCTATTTTTCCTAGATATTTAATTTTGGCACAAAACACTTGCTCCTTGTCCCCGCTGATTCCCTTTCACAACAGCGTTTGATCAACACAGGGAAACTTCAGCGTGAGAATAGCGGTTGACTAAAGGCGGCGATTTCGACAGCGACCATGTGTGCTTCAACACAGACCCCGGCATTCACGTTACGCCGTCTTTCATGTTTTGGACCCCCCTCCACTACTACAAAAGAAGGTTGAAAAGCAAAGGAGAGGAGTGGGGAGAAAAGAGGAGGGAATAAAAAAAGACAGAGAGAGGGAAGAGAAATGCAGGTTTGGCCTCGGGCGGCGTGCTGTGATGTAAGAGAAACAGAGAGAGTGAGAGGAAGAAAGAGGGAGGAAGGGGGGGTGGGCTGTTCGGTTCACAGTGTATCTTTGCACATGGACACCTATATATGTATAAGCAGTATAAGCACACACACACACACACACACACACACACACGTCTACACACATTTCTGTTGACACAATGCAGTAAAGCCAGGGTCGTGTCTACACAGGCTAAAAAAGATTCCTGTAAAAGGCTATTGGTAACAACAGACTTCAGACGAAAATATTGTTTTTGAGATGATTTACACATTTTAACTCTGAGTTGAAATCTGAGGGTGAGGTCATATCTCGTGAAACGTGTGTGTTCATGTGTGTGTGTGTATGGTATTTGCTGTAATGTCAGGGAGTTTCAGGCTGAAGCAACTTGACAGAGCTGCAGTGTATGATACAGGCTCTAGGGCATGGACTGAAACTGGGTCTGCTAATTCCAAAACACACACACACACACACACACACACACACACCTCAGAAGTCTTTCTACGAACAAGTTCCAGCATTTCTCTCTCTCTCTCTCTCTCTCTCTCTCTCTCTCTCTCTCTCTCTCTCTCTCTCTCTCTCTCTCTCTCTCTCTCGTCTGTCAACATCCTGAACCATGCAACTCATCTCACTCTACCTGTTTGTCTCTCCTTCATATTATTTAAAGAATCCTTCTGATTTATTACAACTTGGGTCTTATGTATGTAGTTTTGGCCATAATTTATAATAAAAATATGCTCACCAAAGTAATACCTAAAACCTTTGAATATTTGATGGAAGGTTGTAAACAACTGACAGTTTAGCCATATTTTCTAAAAACTATTAACTAACCAGTGGTGGAAGAAGTACTCAGATATTTTACTTGCTACTAAAAATAGCAATACCACAGTTCAGAAATGCTCTGTTACAAGTAAAAGTCATGCATTCAACATTTTAAGTGAAAATACAAAGTATTAGCATCAAAATTACTTAAAGTACCAAAAATAAAAAATATTGTCTGATCATTCGACTTTGTTTCTTATACTTTATGACTTCTTTATGGCTTTGTCACAGTGTTCCCTGAACACGTACAAATGTACTGTTTAAACAACATAGGCTCGTTCTCCGTCCACGTTTTCATGTTTCCAAGTTCTTTTTTCCCTCACCCTGCTCCTCTTCTCTTTCCTCCCCCACTCACTTGCTCTCCTTCTCCTTCCATCACCTCTTTCTCTCCTCTGTTCTCTCCCTGCTCGTCCATTCAGAAACCCGATAAGCAGCATATATGTACGTGCCACACTGCTCCTTCCTAAGTAGCCTCAACATCCATCCACTCTGTCCTCTTAAATACTACCTCTCTCTTTCTCTCTCCCTCGCTCTCTCCCTGTCTATGCTTTTAAGACGTTAGTAAAAGGAGGTCTTATTGACAAAACAATCGCTCGCCGAGGCTTAAACACTGCCTTTAAAGGGGCATTATTAAATTGCAGGCAGGAAGGGGGGGGCAGCCAACAAGGGAAACCTGATGACCTTGCCATCGATTTTTACATCACCGGAGCGTTAGGAGAACTTAGCAGAGAGATACTGACTGTAGCCAGAGAAAGAGAAAGTAGAGAGAGAAAGACATTTTATATGTTACGCTTGAGCTTTTACTGTAGCTGCTGCCCATTCAGAGTCGTTTACAATGTGTGAGTAGGTTAAGGGTTGTAATGTTCAAGGACACTTCTTTTTTGGGGGCTGCAAACCACAATGAGATGTTAATTAAATCTATTGCATGATATAATTCTTTGTGTATTCAAAATATATTCATATATTCAATCATTCATACAAACGTAAACAAAAAAAGTTCAACACTGGTTTTTCTTTGTGTATTTAGTGTATTGCATGGGATTTTATAGAATAATTTATATCTCAATATCTTTAATGAACACAAATCCATCACAACAGCTTTGGAGTGTTGTATGCGTTACTGTATGCCTGTGTGCATTCATTAAAACAACAACCTTGTTGAGCATTTACCTGTGTGAGCATGAGTGTTTAAGTAAGTGTGTGTTCATTTGTGTCATGTGTGTGACTTATCTGTGTGTGTCTGCAGTATGCTTGTGTGGAAACGATACACTCCTATACTCTGTGTGCATACCCAACCGGTCTAGAAAGTCTATGTGTGACTTAGCATTTCTGTTTGTGCATGTACTGTATAGGCTACTATATATGGATGTGTGGAAATATTTACATTTGGGTGTGCACATTATGTGTGTACATTCTCAATATATGACATTGCTGTGTAAATGTGCACATGCATTACCACCCAATACACACACACACACACACACACTTTTTCATTCAAATTGAGATTCCCTGGTGCAGCGTTTTTCTGCCAATAATTCATGAGTGATCTGCGCCCCTTACTGGCCTTTAGCATTTTTATTTAATCTGCTGAGCCCTACCGCATGCTCACTCATCAATAATACACACCGACATGTGTGTTAACACATCTATGGTGCGTGTGAGTGCATGAGAAAGAAAGAGAGAGAGAGAGAGAGTACATTATGTGAGAAAATAGTATGTGAGTATATATGTGAAGGAAAGTGTGTGTGTGTGTGTGTGTGTGTGTGTGTGTGTGTGTGTGTGTGTGTGTGTGTGTGTGTGTGTGTGTGTGTGTGTGTGTGTGTGTGTGTGTATATATGTGTGTCATGCAGAGGGAGAAAGGGAGAGTGTGTGCTCATACTGTTCCATGCTAGAACATGTGACAGGATTGCATTGTCAGTTGTACATGTTTTTCATCGTTAGGTCTCTCCCTGTTGGGACAGCAAACATGAATGACCTGTGGTTCATCTGCGTCCATTTGACATGTACCTAATGTCGATGGCCAGCGTATGACCGTGAAACACGCTCTCAGTGTTTTATGCTTTCTGAAGTCCTCCTTGCCTTGAACTTACAGTTGTAGACCTGATTTGGTGCATGAGACAATGTGTGCAACTCTGAGAGAATTTAGACATGCACACATTTGTGTATGTGGGTGAGCGAGTGTGTGTTCATCAACAGCACTGACAAACAGAATCACAGCTAGGGAAATTGACTTCACCAAATCAGTGGGTCAGGAGGTAACATCACTGGGAGTTGCTATGGAGACACCCAATGATGGGGCTTCCCAAGCAGCACAATAACACGCCTGCGAAATGGCAGTTCCCCTAACATAACTTTTTTTTTTTTTTTTTTTTTTTTTTTTTTTTTTTTTTTTTTTTTTTTTTCTCTCTCTCTCTCTCTGATGGTCTCTCCATCTATCTTTCTTTCTTTTTTTTTTTTTTTTTTTTTTTTTTTTTTTTTTTTTTTTTTTTTTTTTTTTTTTTTTTTTTTTTTTTTTTTTTTTTTTTTTTTTTTTTTTTTTTTTTTTTTTTTTTTTTTTTTTTTTTTTTTTTTTTCCTTCACTTCGCCATCCTCCAGCGCCCACCAGCGCACACAGACAAAAAAAGAAACAAAAAAAAAAAAAAAAAAAAAAAAAAAAAAAAAAAAAAAAAAAAAAAAAAAAAAAAAAAAAAAAAAAAAAAAAAAAAAAAAAGGGGCACAGCACAGGCGGGGGGGGGGAGGGGTGCGGCGCGGCCCCCCCCCCCCGCTCCCCCCCCTCCCCCCCCCCTTTTACACACACACCCACACACACACACACACACACACACACACACACACACACACACACACACACACACACACACACACACACAGAACATCTTCTACAAACCAAGATTAACCTCCCACGATTTACACAGTGTGTGTTGGTCATGCACAAATAAACACACACCTTCAGGGTGTGTTGCTATCCCCCTACCAATAAAAACAACAAACAGAATGAGAGCCTTAAGTGACCAAGCTACTGTTCATGTGACTGACAGACTGACTGTCTGACTCATACACACAGAAACACACACACACACACACGCACGCAGCTTGGCTTTATCTCAGCTGTAAGGATTGATCCCCCATGGATTTCAGAGGGGTCACGTGATTTGATAACCTCTACAGGATTCCCTCTGGTCAGGAGGCCTTTTTCTGCCTGTGTGTGTGTGTGTGTGTGTGTGTGTGTGTGTGTGTGTGTGTGTGTGTGTGTGTGTGTGTGTGTGTAAATTTTTTTGGGCTTGGTATAACATGAATTCTCCATAGACTGATACACCATACCCTAATCTAACGTCTGTCTGTCTCTGAGGTCTCAGATTGAACAATGGCTGGGAATATTGTTAACATCATTAGACTGCTGGTAATGGGGATTTATCTTGTCTCATCTCTCTCTCTCCCTCTCTCCTTATCCCTCTCTCTCTCTCTCTCTCTCTCTCACTCTCTCTCCCTCCGCTGCTCTTTGCCTTTCTGCAGTCTCCACTTTCATGCCTGTACCTAGCAACTAACTTGTACTTTCAAGGATTATTTTAAGGGCTGCTCAGATCAAACACCCTCTGCCTGGACGCTGCCAGTTACCCAGACTCCAGCCCCTTAATTAGACATGGCTAATAACACTAAGCAAGTGCTGATAGCCATCTCTCTGATAAGACTAGCCGCACACGGACATAGGGCCCCTTTCTACCTTTAAAAGGGCTACCTAAGGTTAAAACTGCTAGTTAACAACCTTATTTTATGGCACCGGCCAGTCACGCTTGTGCCCAATTAACAGGCTAGTTGGCACTTACAGAGCATTAATCAGGATGGCAATCAGGCTGTGCACTTCTAAGCTAGGCTCCTTGCTAACAATAACAACTTAAAATGCATAATGAAAGTAACTAAATAACAATGTATAAATGGACATAGGGTCAGTGGACAACCCTATGAAGTCATTAATAATATATATATATATATATATATATATACATAAATATCTCTGAAAAAGGTACTATTAACTTTCTTCAAAGACAATACGGTGCATAAACTGGTAATAAATACTAAGTGAGATGTTCATCGATTGATTAAAACAAATGTTAATCATAATAAAAGGTGCTACAAAAAGCCATAAAGTAATAAAGTCAAAGTAAAACCATATAATTAGTCTCATGGCTGCCACTTTTTCAGTAATCATTCTTGTATGACTGGAATAACATCCAATAAAATCATCCAACTTGCATGTTGGATGATTTCTTTGGATGTTTTCAGATGGTAGTTTGACTCTTAATTACCATGGATGCTCATGTTTGGGCTGAGTTAGTCTGTTTTGGAAAATCACTCCAGGCCATATCTCTTTAGATGGATTGATCTAGGTGAGGATGATTCAGTAAGTGGTGTGTGTGTGTGTGTGTGTGTGTGTGTGTGTGTGTGTGTGTGTGTGTGTGTGTGTGTGTGTGTGTGTGTGTGTGTGTGTGTGTGTGTGTGTGTGTGTGTGTGTGTGTGTGTGCATGGGATGAAAACAGGGGTGGAGTGTAGGCATTAATTCCGATCATTAAGAACTTGGATAGCCTGGGGGTAGAAACCCCTAGAATTGACTGCATGTAAACTCTGAAATGACTTACCAGTTGTTCACTTGTAGGATGGTGAGGCCTGTGTCTTGCGCCAGCTGTTTCTTCTGTTCTTCTGACGGGTAGGGATGCTGCAGGAGAGAAAGGCAACATCTATGAGAAAAGGCTGACCACAAATTGTTTAATGAAGCTTTTTGTTGTTGAAAAAAAGGGTTTGATGTGCCTTTTAGAAAAGAAAGGCTTGTTGTAGGGCACAGGTTATACACACACACACACACACAATCATACTGCGTAATGAGAGGTAGAAAATGAGACGTGTGCTCATGCTCATTGGTGCGTAAGTGTCAAGTGTCAAGTGTATGTGCCTGTGTGTGTGTGTGTGTGTGTGTGTGTGTGTGTGTATCTGGATGTATACTGTAAGTATGTGTGAGTGTGTTCACGTTAACTCTCCCCCCCCGATCATTAATGGAATATGAAATCTTGTAATTAATGGCAGCCAAAAAGGCAAGCCAATTAGAAAGTTAAGTGAAGTGGAGAACCAGCTCTGGTAATTAGGCAGCCTCTAACACAAATATATTCCCGTAGACGGCCCCCCTTTCACCCTGCTGCATATGTAATCAGTGAGCGGGGAATATGTAACGTTAACCCGATGGAATACAGACAAGAGAATGTGAAATCTCTCGTCTTTATTGCTGCTGTTTGCTTTTATCCTTATTGCAGTGGGGTACCATAACATGACTCATGTTAAGTTTGCCACTTTGTTGTGTTTAGTTTTGCAGTTTCGCTACACTGATTGTGAATAACTTTAACTACGGAAACCCTTCCACGTTTCATCCTTTTAAGTACCAGCTTAACACAGGAACAGAAATGTACTCAAGTCATTTAATCCAATTTTCAGGATGGAACAATGTTACTCTAATGTAAATCAATTTTCACACATAGATAATTCTCATTTTTATACTGTTAACTTAACTTTCATAATTCTCTTTAATCACACCGCATCACCTTGATATTAGAGGTGCTCACTTTTTGGGGAATTTGTTTAAACAAGACAATTTGCACTGATAGATATATGACTTTACCTTACTCTGGGATTATTGTATATTTATCCGAAGACTCATAAATGTTACACATGAAAGACTAACCAAACAAACTACAACCCCAGTGTTTAAATACAAACTTCTGACTGCAACACCTCCTCGAGAAGCCGGCTGAGAACAGTTAATGTTGAGCCACCTGTTTAAATATATAGAATGAATAAATTGGATAAATGTGAACCCAGGCAGTGTTTTGATTTATATTAGAGTGTGTGGTGGTGGGGGGGGGGTATCACAGTTGCACATGGCCTTGTTCATGGAGGACAATGTGCTGTTCATGACTGAGACAAGACATGGACTGTGCTGAACACCATAGGCAGGCCATAAAAGAGGAGGAGAGGAGGGAGGAGCAGGGGAGTGGGGGGAGAGAATAGATTGTTGAAGGGATATCACTAAATGGAAACTATGTATATTCCAAAATGCTAGGTATACATTTAGGACAGAAGGAAGAGATACCTAAATAACCAAAGAGAATCATTAAAGTGTTTTCATTTTGCCAACCAGGGATGTGAATATCCTACCTAGTGATTTTTGTAAAATAAAATAATTATATTGTTGGCTAATTTTCCAATGTCCTTCTAACAATTCAAAAAATAAATACCAAAGGGAAAAACACATTTTAGGTTACTTTAACTTCCTTGAAAACAGACAAAGCGCACCACTTATGTATTACGCATAGCAGTAGCCATACACAGACATTTAAACCCGTAATACCATTAATTCCAAAGATTCCCCTACATCTTTCTTTTCTTACACAAAACTTGCAAATCCACATCAAAACGAGGGAGTGGCGGCATGTGTATTTTGGCTGTTCAGCACCAACACAAAATCATTTTTTGACGACTAAAATGCATTTATTTGAATGATAGAAGCCACCCTGACAGAATATTTATCTAGTTATTCTTCCGTGTTATGGTGACCAACAATAGGCGTCACACATATGGCTATAATATCTAGTATGTCTAACAAGAACACACACACTTAATAGCCAATCAGACGTGCAAAATCAGTGCGGCGCCAGCGTTTTCATTTTTTCATTACAGTATTTTCAGCGAATAATGAACAGGATTGTGTTTAATGCTGGGATGACCCAGCAGAGAGAGAAGAGGGTGATTTTTTTTCCCAGCCTTCCCTTGTCCATGTGATTGGTTGTGGGGAATGGGAACACAAGGAGGCTAATTTCATGCGCTAAGTTATAATTGCATTGTCGCCTCTGGCCAAATATGTGTCCACTTCTTTTCTGCAACAATTTTTGTGTGCGTTTGTGCGTGCGTGCGTGTGTGTGTGCGTGCGTGTGTGTACATGTATGTGAACAGTCTGCCATTCATATACTGTGTGTGTGTGTGTGTGTGTATGTGTACGTATTTTCCATACTGTGACTGATCAGATAGTATCGGAATTAAATAACTGCAAATCTGGGGCACCACTGCCCGCGTGTTTAGAAAGTAAGAAAACTTTATTCTTTAGGGCTTGTGTCATCTGATGTTTTGACGCATTGAGCACTTTACATATAGCCACCACACACGCTCACATGCCGACATATTGAAGCTAATCATGTGAACAATGTGTCTTTTAAGTCTTTCTTTTCAACAAACAAATGAAAAGATCAGTGTGTCCATTCTACGTGTCATAGATGAGTGGAAGCAGGAGTGTCTGCCTCGTGATATCGGGGGGGGGCTGCAGCCATGCCAGGGGACACAGTACAGCACAAATACACCCTGTTTCAGTACTTCCCTCCCTCAAGCTTCCCGGCACACACACACAGACCGACAGATACACATAACTAGTCACACACAGACAGACACACATGCAATGTCAGACAGCAGCACTGGGAGAAATATCTGTTAGTTGCATGAGTGTGCTGTGTTCGGTACACATCCTGCCAGTGATGGATTGTAACCGAGTATATTTACTCAAGTACTGAAATAAGAACACTTTTGAGGTTCTTGTGCTTATAATGTGATTACTTGTTACAGAATTAACTACCCAACAGCATATAGAATTGGTAAAATTAGCTCCACCTGCATCAGCTACAGAAAACAACTTTTAACTGAGGTAAAAAAGAAAGTCAATGTAGGACCTTTACTTGTAATTGAATGTTTTTACATTGTGGTATATCTATTTTTTACCAAAGTAAAGGATCTGAAAACTTCTTCCACCACTGCATCCTGGCCTTAATACAACCTCCTACAAGTGCCAGAGCTTTCATGTACAAAATAACACACACTTAATGGAAGAGTTACCAGGAAGAGATGGTCTGAAAGCCAGTACATCATAACTGTTTTAGTCCTCCTTTTTTCTAAACTGCCAAATTAGCTCCTATCTGCCAAAACACTGTGATTAAGTTTCTCGTTTAGCAACAAGTCGCCCAGTTTTAATATTGTCTGTGAGTGATTCTGGTGTCTTAACGGCCTTTGGCAGTAGTTCAGCGGGTTGAGAGAGAGAGAAAGAGAGAGAGAGAGAGAGAGAGAGAGAGAAAGAGAGAGAAAGACCTTTGAGTAAAGCAATAACATGTTCTTTAAAAGAGCAGATGGAAAGTTTCTGCGCATCCTTCCCTCCCTTCCCTCCGCCTATCTTAATGATATGTGTTCTCCAAATATACAACTCCTTTCATGAGAATTTCCACCCTGCTCGCTGCTTTCTGCTCGGCTTTGAGCATGTGATTGCCAGGAAGGGTGTGTGTTTTTGCTTCTCTCCTCTGTGTGTCTTATCAATCAGAGTGTGTTAGTGTGCAAGCGTGGGTGTGTGCGTGCATGTCTGTTGTGTTGTGTGTCCATTTGAGTCAAAGATTTGCTTGTGTGTTTTAGTATTAGCGAGTTCATCTCTGTGTTTATTTGTGTGTTTGTTACTTATTTGAACCACTGAGCTTGCTGGGCCTTCAAGTTCAGCTGTGTCTGGTCACATATGTGTGTGTCAGTAACATCCCCTCCCTGTCTGACCGTTCTTCTCTAACCCCCTCAGACAAGAACAAGAGGGATAGATAGACGGAGAGAAGGAAAGAGAGGAAGAGGGAAGAAGGAGGCAGGGGAGGAGACATGGAAATGGATATCTGGAGCCCTAGGGGTTTAACAAAGAGATAACAGCATAAATATTCTTCAAACCTCTCTTAACTCCCCCTGTCCCATGTCTAACCCAGGAGAAAAGTATTCTAGGCAGAGCGGCAGAAGGAAATATCAACCATTACAGTTACCAGTGCTACAATAATAATAATAATAATCAGATTACTTGATTATTTATTTCATAAATTACTTAAAATAAAGCTACATCAGCTTTAGATTATAATAAGGCTCTGCAGAATACATACTGTTGAAGTAATATTTTAATTGAATCGCATCTTGTGTGGACCTTGGTCTCATCTCATCTTGGTCTGACTTAATGAACTAATATTACATTACAAAAACTATTGCAAAGTAATGACACATCTTACTTTAAAAGTCTTACAGTTTGGAAGTTACCCGACCCTTACCTTATAGTAGCTACACCGCTAGGTTTCTGATTTTCCTGTTCTGCTTCTTCATTTATGTTTGAGAAACCTGAAGCTAGAATGGCTCACTATATGGGAGCAGCTATTTCCTTGGAGTAATGCCCAGGGCCACTTTGACAAGACACATGGCTATTGTGTAGACGTAATCTTTCACCTTTACTGGACAAACTGCCCAAACAATATCTTACTTTCATCTTAAGAACTGACTTCCTAAAGGTCATGGCTCCCTAATTCTTATTTCTATGACTCCTAAACTGTATTAGGCCTCACCTTAGTCTCTCAGAAGCAATAAGAGGGGGGAGAAAAAGAAAGAGAGAGTCTGAGTCACTCTTTTGTCGCCGATGCTCCACTTCACCACGAGGGGAGGGCTATTTCAGAAATGTCTTTTATCTTGCTGCTGTTCTCCCTTCTCTTCATCTCGCCTCCTCAGCAAAAACAGTTGTCTTTCCTCTTCTCTCTCTCTGGCTGTCTCTTCCCCTCACTGCTCCAAATACTTATTTTTCTTTTAATTTGGCTTTAAATCAAACATACGGTATCCACATTTTTTTAAATGACATCAACATAAAAAAATGCTATGAATATGATAGTAAAATTCAACCTTTAAATGTTTTTGACTTTGTGTAAATATTTGAATGAATATATTGAATATATCTATATATATATATATATATATATATATATATATATATATTCTTAAAACATTTATACAGAATTGTAAATAGCTAGCCTACATTTTACCATAACATCTCCATCGTAATGTGTGTGATTCCATCTTTCCTAACCAATTCACTGCAGCCACAGTCCTCTCATTCCTGTTCCCTCTTTAGCCATTAACGGTATGGTGTTATCGTTGCATATATTTCTATTTAAAGACACGCTTCTCGAGCCTCTGTGCATCCCATTAAAAAGGCTTGACACGCCACATTAGCTTTGTAAAAACTGCAACCATGAAAGAGGATAGAGGGAGGAATAAGAGAGAGGAAAATCATATGTTGTCACAGTCATATGACGTGCCTCAAAAAGAGGCCATGACACTGCACAATCTGTGGAGAACAGACGTGGGTCAATGGTTATTTCGGGTAAGCTTACTTTACCACCAGATTGTTGGGGTTTGTCACGAGGCACAAGGATGCCAGAAAATTCAATGAATCGTAGTAAACAACTTGTTAATGTGCAACAATTTACTTTAGTGTACTTTTCCATTTTCAGTAAGACGCATTTTTGTTTCAGCAACTGTGTCAACTGTCCTGACACAGTAAACCCAAAGACCTGAAACACCAGGCAGGTTACAGCAAACACCAACAACATTATGCATGGTTATTGACTTGCATGTGGCAGTTGAGGTAAACGTAAAAAGCCTTGACTTGGTCAGGTCTGTTCCCCTCAGTGTTCCCAGGTCAAATCACCGTAGAAACCGAGCTGCCCATCAGGAATGCCTAACGGCTAATCCGGGGGCCTTTTTGGCTAGAAGGGCATCAGAGTATCATACCAAACTGTCTTACACACACACACACACACACACACACACACACACACACACACACACACAAACAACACACACACACACACACACACACACACACACACACACACACACACACACACACACACACACACACACACACACACACAGTTTACTGGAAGTGTAGCCTTGCTGCTGCCAGACGTGTATGAGATTACCTTAAATATTTGGGGAGGCAAGTAGGTTACATTGTTATGCTAACAACAAATGCCCAGAACCCTGAGCACAAGCAGACTTTAAAACAAGCCTTTTAAACTGTAAGCCTGTTGTATCTCATACAACAAGCTTCCAATTTCCAAAATTTCTTGCTCATTCAGTGGAAGTTTCATCCTCTGTGTGTGCTCATGCTGCGCTGTGAGAGCTACGCCATTTCAAATTCCTTTCTGTGTAGGTGGCATCGACTGACATCCCTTTGACTTCATTAGGGAGCAGGGACCCAGCAACAAAGCTGGCTCTGGGAGAAAGGGGGGATTAAAGAAAAAAAGAAAAGAGAGTGAGAGCGAACAAAACAACAACAGAAAAAAACAAAGCACCCCTAACCTAATTTCCTCTGATTTGGGCTGCTCCAATGCAAAATAACAAAACAGAGCAAAAACAGATCTTTTGAAAGACTCAAAATGAACCAACTACAGGATGAGAGTTTCAGAGTGCTCTCTGCAAAGTCTGCGCAAAATAAACGCCCCCTTTCTTAGTTCTGTAAAGCGCAAAAAAAGCAGAAACAGCCTCTATTATGGCATTGGACTATGGTAAACCAACTCAAAGCTTGTACCATGAATAATTCATTGCTATTTTTTTTTGTTTTTGTTAGAAACCCTGACATATGCACCAGAAATCGCAAAAAACAACAACATTTTAAACAGTTTTTGTCATCAAATCTCTCGATCTCTTCAGAAGATAAAGAAAATGGAGAAAAAACAGATGTTCCTGCGCTTTTCATTCATTAATGAGCATTTTCCCTCTCAAAAAACAGCTTTTGTTGATTTAGGGAAATCTCACAGCGCACTTGCCTATGGGAATGAGATAAATCTAGTTAGCTGGTGAGGCAAAGGGTAAAAAGTATGTCATTAAAGCTCTAGTACAAAGTGGATTAGACAATGTACAGCATTACCAGCTTCTTCGCAGATAATTGATGATTAGCATCATTCATCGCTTTTCTAAAACTCTAAGGGCACATAACATAATGCAAGGCAGCAGCCACTGCTGTAGCTGTTACTGCTGTGCCGCAGGGTGTGAACAACGATCCGTGCGCTTTACAGTTGGGTGGGTCTATATGTATACAGAAGCTTATACTGTAGCATGTATGCACATGACCAAGTCTCAAGTCTTAACAAAGTGCTGTATTGTTGTGTTTAACAGAACGTAGAGGGTGAGCTCGGTTGATACCGAAGGAAAGCATCTGATATTGTGTGCTGTATGTGTGGTGTCTGTACTCTCTGGTTGTTTTCACTAAGAGCGAGGGCGTGCTTCATTAGTCCTCCCCATTCCAGCTCAGGGGAGGCTAAATTTATTAAGGGGGCCGGATGTTGCACAACACCTGCTGCTGTGCTTCCCTCTGTGCAATAAAGGGAAGGGGGTGCAACATGCTAGCTAGTGCTAGTGGTAAGTGCTGCTCGTTGGACTGAGGCTGATGAGCTGGGGCTAATTCAGGGGGTGATTATGTAGTTTGCTGGACCACTAAACCTCTTTAAGCCCGTAATTACTGCCTATTTGAGCGAGGGGAGGCACTCCAAAGCAATCGGTACTTGCACCAAGCGGCGCAGTGAACGGCAGCCACAGCTGGAGGTGGGCTGCCTCAGGGCTGCCTGGGATGGAGGGGGGGTGTAAATGGGGAGTAGGAGGGATCCACAAAGCCTCATCCCTGTCAGGTACCACAGAAAGCTGAGAGAAAACAGTGGGATGCCCCTGGAAGCATCAGCAGGCTAGCTACAGTGCTTGGAGCTAGCATTCTAGCAGTGATCTCTGAGCTTAAAAACAAATGTTCTCTTGTTACACACAGCTACAATTCACAGAGCTCGTTACACGGGGCAGAGAAACAAAGTGCTATTACTAAAGAGAGTTCAGAGCAACATAACAAAAACTATTAAACAAACGAGTAGACTTCCTAACCACACAAACTCTTCTGACTAAATTGAGCTGGGAGGTAAGCGAGGGGGAAGGGGATTTGATGTGTCATTGTGATGAGAAACTAAAGGGCTTTTTTTAGACTCAATGCCTGTGCCATACAAGAGGGAATCAGATAGTCAGATTGCACCTCGACCATAGGGGAAATCCATTTCATTTCACCTGACTTTCAAGGAAATTTGACTTTACGTAATGCCACTGAAATCTGATCTCTCAGAGGAAGCAATTTGGGGACCACAGAACAATCTAATAACCCTGGCGATATTATTATGTTATTATCATAATTACCCTTTTGCCCCCGAAGTTTTAATTAGAAACTCACCGTTGGCCCCTAGGGGGGTAAAATGAACCTGGGTTGGGGGAATGCTGAAACTAAGTAAGGGTACTTCACAATTGCTCCCTTATGCTCTTTGGAGCGGCAAGTATAAGAGGGAAGGAAAACGCAGCCATTGAAAGATGAAGCTTTCTCTCTCTACCTCCTCTGTCTTTCTCTAACATCTCTGTCATTCAAAGTACAGCTACACACCTCCCTCCTTCCTCATGCCTGTGTCTTCCTATCTTTCACCCGTCTCCAACCCCCTCCATCCCTCTGTTCTATATTTAGCATTTTGCTAAATATCTCATGCTGCCTCCTTTTCTCCCCTTTCTCCCACCTCCACCTAACTCTTCTCTTTACTGTAGCTCTCATCTTTTCCTTCCATTTTAATATCCGCGCCACTCTTTCTTTACAGCCAAATGCATCCCTCCATCTATCGCTTCTGCTTTCTCTCTCCCTCCTCGACTTTAGCAGTGGAGGGCTTTCTCCATCAGTGCACCACTTTTACAAATCAATGACTTAATCTGTCGTAACAAACAAGTGAGCAGCACCCTCAGCCCTGTTCACTTCCCCCTGCCATCGCCAACACTACAACAGCACGCCTCAGAGAGAGCGGAAGGAGAGAAAGGAAGAAAGCTGACAAACATGCAATGTGAGCTTTGTTTAGAGTGTGTTTGAAGAAAGATGAATTGAGAAGAGGGGGGAAGATTAGGAGGACTACAAACATGTTTGAAAGATGGGAAGAAGAAGTAAAACGAAGACAGGATAGTAAAAAGTAAGAAACATTAAAGTGTGTGGCATGAGTTTTCCCACCACATCTCTTCTCCAAGCCCTCAGCTGTGTCCGACTCCTCTACCATGAGTTATTGCCTGTCTGCATTCACCACCTGGTTCACTAGCTATGATTTCTCTCACTCCGCTGGACACACATTCTGACACACCACAGACAAACACACACACACGCACACACACACGCACACACACACACACATCTACACATCTACACATCTACACATCTACATACATACACGTGTGTGTCACAGATGCACACAGACACACACCCGCTCCACAGGGGCACCTTGGGTCAGCTGGCCAAGTGTAAACACGCTACCAGCCTATGGGTATACCATCCATGCCACCTGCCTCTAGTGCAACACGAGCCTTACAGTGTTTTATGGAAAAACCTTCAATCATAACATCACGAGACAAGTAGGTGTAAAATGATAAGTTATGGATAGATATCACAAGATATCTCATCTATAAATCATGGCTCTTTCCCAATGCCTTTGAAACAGTGCAAGTGCACCAATATTGCTATGATATCATGGTTCAAGGCCATTAAAATGCAAGGTAGCTGTACATTATAGAAAAATTGAGTGAGAGGGAGTCATGGAAGAAAAGAGGAAAGGGAGAAAGAGGTCAGAGAGGCAGAAGACATGCATAAAAGATAGGAAAAACCCATATGGTTTTTCAGAAAGAAGTGTTTTGTCCGAGAGGGAGACAGAGACAGAGTGTAGGGGAAAGAGAGAGGGTTCACGCATGGGAGAGAATACAAGTGGGAGGAACTGAATTGATAAATTAGTTCAGCTAAAGCGCAAACTGATTACCACGACGGCAAAGCCAAAGGATCCATCGAGCATACGCATGGAATGAGACACAAAGACATGCACACACACCGTCATACACAGCACTTACAAAAGACACGTGAAGCTGAGATATACAAATTATAGCGCGACTGCATATGCAATCACACACAGATGTACACACACACACATACCAAATGTATCTAGGGCAGGCTGCTGCAGTCGCTGTAAGTAAAAGGTATTGAGCTGCTGACTCCAGTCAGAAAAGATCCCACAATCCTCTGGATCACCAAACACAGCCTAATGGATAATGGCTAACAGCTAGCGCTAATGTGATTTCACACTTAGCAGATTTAATATATCACTGGCTGAACAAAATCATGCTATGCACAGAAGCTATGCTAAACTCTGTTTCTTGAAAGGGGGTGAACATTTTACTGTCAAAGTTATATTTAAGGAGTTTTAAACAAAAAAGGAAGTATCTTGGATGTAATGTATTTGCTTACAGTGAGAATGAGAGGCTAATGTGATAGCATTGCTAATCCCTAAGTGTTGGATAGAATCATTCCAAGCTAACCACAGACTTATGACAATATTTTCCCTGACTCTTCCACACGTCAACTTGCCACTCACTCTCCAACAAATACCACAGTGATGGTGGGGAACTCCACACCCCACCCAGAAACTGACATCACTGCTGTGGGGCCTATGCAAAAACGTGCGTGCGTGTGTGTGTGTGTGTGTGTGTGTGTGTGTGTGTACGTGTGAATCTGAGTGTATTTGTGTGTGTCTGAGGGCTGGGAGTGAGCCTCTTTTTCGGATTTGCAAATCATCGTTAACTGATTAGTGGGTACCAAACCAAGAACGATTTCACACATCCGAGTTATTGGGCCTTTGTCCACTCTGAAGACACACACACACACACACACATTGACGCACACACACAACGCTTATCCCACACAACTGATAATGAAAAATAGAACTAGTGTGAAACACAGCTTCAGCATGAAGCCATCAATCACTCAGACGTACAACAATGAAACCACACACTGAACTGTTTCATAGTTTCCCAGCTATAAAATTATAAAAGGGCTGGGGGGAGGGAAAAGCAAAAGAAGGATAAAGAAGAAGAAAATGGTAATGATTGTAGGTAATTGCGAAATTAAAGAGTGTGATTAAATATTCTCTCACCGTGATGTTTATTCATTTAAACATGTTACATTTTAAAACGTTTAAAAAAAAGAAGAAGCATTGAGCTGTTATTGAGTCAATCATTGGGCTAGTAACATCTAAGAACATTTGTAAAAGCAGAAACTAAAAAGGTGCTCCTACAGTTTAAACATGAACTGAACGTGTGTGTGTGTGTGTGTGTGTGTGTGTGTGTGTGTGTGTGTGTGTGTGTGTGTGTGTGTGTGTGTGTGTGTGTGTGTCTCTGTCTGTGTGTGTAGTGTGTGTATTCTGGGGAGCCATGTTAGATCTCTTGCGACTGGTGATCCCCTCCAGTGCTACTGACCGACCTTGAGGGTCTGTAAAGTTCTCACGTTCTCAAGGAAACACCCCCCCACACACACACACATATACACACACACACACACACTTCCTTTTGGTCTAGATCTATGGCAGACATTTTGGAAAAGTTCAAAGGTGGCCTAAATTAAAAGTTAACTGCCCTTGAGGGCTTTTAAATAGAGGGGTAAAACGATACAAGAAACAGAGGGGAAAGTTGGAGAAAAGCTGAAATAAAGGTTGACAGAAATGTAAAGGGACTTTGTAAAATGCCTGACCTGGGGTCATATATATATATGTATATATGTATATGTAAAACTAATCTTAATCTAATATTCTTTGGTATAAAATGTTCATATCACCTACAAGCCAGGGAACATTCTTCTTCTGTCGTATATATAGTAAATGGCAATTTTATTTAGACTTTTCTGTAAATGGACATGTGTTTGGACTGTGATTTCAAATTAAGAAAATAAATCACAAAAGCATATAGGTTTGTTTTTTTCTAAACAATAGTCAAGTAAAATGTCAATATTATCCTGATATTTCTGCAAACTAATACCTATCCTCCTAAATCTACCAACATCTGCCATGTGACAGTCTTTCTACCCATCTACTGTATCTCTCTATCCATCTATTCATCTACTCATCCATCCATCATTCCATCCATCAATCATGAAACAGATGGCCTTTCAGGAGTCCTTGTCAAGACTGATGGCTTCCCTCTGCCCTGGCCATACCATAACCCCCTCTCCACCAATACCCCCAAAACCACACACACACACACACACACACACACACACACACACACACACACACACACACACACACACACAGACACAACTCCTGCCTCCTCCACCTCGACTACATGGACCGTCCTATTATCTACTATGCACTCTCATGAACGACTATCGACGCTCCTGGAAAAAATGTTATACCAACTTTTAATACAGAATAAACATCAATGCTCAGGAAATGGTTGCAGAGTGTGTGAGTAGAAGTCTGTGTGTCTGTGAGGGTCAGTCCACAAAGAGAAGCCCCCAAAGAGAGCTGTCTGCCTTTGGTCCCTGGGGCCTGTCAGGAGGGATAATTGATGATGTTTTCATTACAAGGTGTGGGGTAATGTGGGGGTTGGGGCACAGTATGAGTGTGAGCATGTGTGTGCGTGCATGTATGTGTGTGTGTGTGTGTGTGTGTGTGTGTGTGTGTGTGTGTGTGTTGTTGGAGTAAGCAGGTCGACTCAGCTGCCTCCTCTGACACCAACCACTCCTGTGATTGCTAAGTACAAGGCTTTGCTTCCAAATGCCCTCGTACAAACACGCACATACACACACACACGAACGCACCCACACACCCCTCCACACACACACACACACACACACACCTAGTCGCACACATGCACTAAAGAAATCATTTACACAAAAAGTAGCCATCAAAGCCATTTCTATCATGTTCTGAAACTGAATAAAAATGCTGACAATAGTAACTTGTTCTCTTGTTTTCCTCCGCCGCTCTGTCTCATCACAGTGTCATGCCAGGCCTTTGGCAGATCTGTCCGTCTGTCTGCCGTCTCTTAGGACCTCTTTGAAATCCTAATGCAGTGGCGCCTAAGATTCTGACTGCCACTTAGATTCAATTACAACCTAATCGGAGACACCAGGCCACATAGGCCACTACATTACTTTACAGTATCAAGATGGACATCGAGCCTTTGTTGCTGTTGATGAATAAATGAATGAAAACACAGTCAGCTGATTTTCTCCTTTTAAGCTGGCTACCAGATGTTCTTTATAGCTATTAATTAGGAAATTGAAATTATTCTTCATGAGAAACTTAATTTGTGCAGTGGATAACTAAGACAAACAAGTCTAACAACAATCGCAGGAAGACCGTAGTCATAAATATGTACGTTTGTCCTACTGTACTGTATGTTATCTCCCTTTCTCTTACCCCATTCCAGTTCTTTCTTAAAAAGTAAAGTTCAGACTAGGGACAATTTTACATGTACAAATTTCTGGTTGGACCAGTAGGATAACATCCATCCAGACTTGGGTTGCCGTGGCGGGTCAGGGTTGCCGCGGGTGACCAGGGTGCTGACATGTCCAGGCTCCAGCAATAAACAGATGAAGACTAATGGCATCTGAGGCAATGGCGAACTCTGACCTCAAAAGTTTTTTTCCCTCCCTTCTGATGTTTAGATGAGGCTTTAGATATCTGGTTTGTGTTCTCTTGGTGAGAAGTTCAGGAAATGATAGGTTGTGAGTTTACACGCTGCAGAAACAATCTGCTGAATTTTCTTATTGATTATATATATTCTCTATCAGGAACAGATAAAACACATTAGTGAGTCACTCTATGACCATCAAAGGAACACAGACACCCTCGTCCAACCTGGAGAAAGCAATGTCCCAAACAAGCTTGACAGTTGAGAGTACTCTGCCCTGTTGTTCTATGTTCAGTTCAATTCCAATCGAAACCATTAAGCTATAAGGAAAAACATATTGCCTTTAATGATTAGTGCACCCACCCATCCATCCATACATCTATCACTTCCTCTCGGCCCCTCGCAACTCTGCACACGCAGCCTGGATTCCTCCACCACTCAGGGCCCACGATAGCGAGGCTCCTGCCCTCCTCTGCCAGCGCAGAAATGAATTATATTGCCTTTCACACCTGTTTCTGCTCAAAAGCCTGCTGCACACTGCTGTGTTGCAAAAAAAAAAAAAAAAAACATTTCCAAGGGGGGTAACGGCGCTCGCCCAGCTCGGCTACATCTGCGTACACGAGCGGTTAAATTAGACTCTAATTGTATTAACGGGGGATTATGCCTTCCAGTTGGATTTTTTATACTCTCTTTCTGTGCATTTTACACATTTTAAGAGGAGAAAGGAAGAGGAGGAAAAAAAACAGCTCATTGAGGGTTTGCGGGTTTGGCTTCTTTTATGAGCTGCGATCGCGGCTGCCCCTCGTTACATTGAGTATGTGTACAAATAGAAGGGGAGGAGAGCCACAATGAGAGAGTGTTAGTGATAATGTGTATGAGAGTGTGTGTCCCAGTCTGCCAGGCTAATACACCGATGCTAACACTCTGAATGCCAACACCCCCCCTGCCCTACACACACACACCTACTTCAGTTTAGCAAGGCAACAATCTAAATGGGTGTGTGTAGTGGGGAGGCGGGGGTGAATTCCATCTAATTACTCTATCACATAATTTCACAAATTGCCTTTTCATAGGGGAGTGGAGAGCAGAGCACAGGGCGCGTTGGGGATTTGAGGCCTGAGCTTTCATTTACTACTCATTTCTTGTTAAATTAAACAAGAAAATACCATTTGTGAGGAGGAAGGGGTGGGTGAGTGGGGGTTAGGTGGATTCCAACTGCACAATAGGAGGGATGGAGGAAACAGAGATTGGGTACGAGCTATTTCTTTATCTAAGTGCTTGTCTTTTTGGTTGTAACACAAACAAATTGATTCGACAACTTAAATCATTTTGTTAAACATTTCCTGAAAAAAATCTGTTTAAACACATCCTTATTGATGTTAAGTAGATATAAAGGTGAGTTTGTCAATTGGACTAAAGCATTTTTGCAGCTTTATCTTATCAAATGCCCCATTTAGTTCAGTCAGTAAAACCAAATGACTGCTAGTAGTCACAACAAATGTTTCATTAAGAATGTCAATGGAAAACGAAGATCAAAATGAGTTGAGGACACAAGTGGAAAACCCGTCCGCTGCCCTTTATTTTGGTTTCCCACCAAGTTTACAGCTGCATGTCAATCTGGCAGCGAGCTGCGTGGTCCGGCCATTGGTGACAGGCGGTTAACGCTAATGTTTTGTAGTCGCTCCAAATCAGAGCCGCCAAATTCTTCCGATGAACTTGTCCTACAAGCACTGTCGACAACATATGAGCTCATAGGGCGTGCTGGAGAGAACTCAGCGAGCTGCGACTGTCGTCATCATATCAAATTCAATACCACTGCTCTATCTGTCACACTACCCATCACACAACAGATAGAAGCATATTTCTACTTCTTTTTCTGTTATTTCTTGATTTTTTTTCACCCTTCACAGGGGATGATTCATTACACCAAATGCACTCTGGCTTTGAACCTGGGAACTGATAATACCAACAATTTAGGGAACCTTTTCTACTGTTGGTGTCCATGTTAACAACAAACATGGCACACTCTGCTTTAAAATCTTCCCCTTTTCCTGCTATAACAAGACATTGAAAATGAGCATCCTTGATGGATAAGTGAGATGCAGAAATGTCTTCAAAACAACAGTAAAAAAATATATGAATGCCACCTACCACCTACCCTGCTGGTGCACTCGCAGCCTCAGTTTGCCACCCACCTTCCCCTTCCTCATCGGTACAATGGGAACTCCCCTGAGGGTCCAAGTGTGAGGGCGAATAACAGAAAATACATGAAGGTGGGTATCCAAACTTCTACTCTATTCTGCTCCATTGTCCCTTCACAGTCAAATCCTGCATATCTTTTGTGTAGGGCCACAGCACTCTGCCATGAATCTGTGTGTGTGTATGTGTGTGCATGCATGCGTCTGTGTGTGCCTAATTGGCATTGTGTCTATCTCTAAGAGACCAGACTCACATCCTCCATCCCTCTGTGAAACAAAGGCAGGCCAGCTGATGATGCTGTGGATGAGCCCAGATCAGCTGTCCATGTTTATGTTTGTACCAGCAGAGACAGAGAGACATACCGCCAATGTAAGAGATACTGTAAATGTTTTTGCATTAGATGTGGTATATGTAACATTTATAAACACAGACATATGGTGATTAAATTAATGGTGATATTGAAGAAAGATTATTGTAAACAAATGAGACCACTGCGAGCATTTATCTGACACCAGTGGTATTGTTAATGCCAGTGTTACTCAAAATTAAGACCACATTTTCCATAAACAAAGGAGATGTTTCTACTCTCCGCCTGGGTTTCATTTCTATTTGGCTTTGCTGAATGATAGACATATTGGAAGTGATTTTCCAATCAACCTTTCAGTTTACTTCTCAGTTCTTGCACCGTGAGAACAGCAGCTTCTTCCTGTTTAGTGCCATAAAGCAACATAGCCTATGTGCCATTGTGTGCCTGTATGTGTGCATGTTTTAGTTTCTTTCTCTTCTTTCCTGGGAGAAGGATAAGGCTGATGGATCCTTCTTATCCACCTTTTCACCTCCTTGCCTTCTCCTCCTCTTCTCTTCTCCCTCGCTCCCTTGACACACACTTATATCCTTCCCACTGTTTGAGATCTAACAGTGCAGAAGCCTCCCATAAGCCCAACTCATGGTGTAATATGACACAGTAGGTGTGTTGCTGTGTGTGTGTGTGTGTGTGTGTGTGTGTGTGTGTGTGTGTGTGTGTGTGTGTGTGTGTGTGTGTGTGTGTGTGTGTGTGTGTTGGTGCATTTCACTAGACTAGTGTGTTCTGAACTGTATTTCCACAGACAGGATGTATGTGTGTTTCAAACACCTTTCCCCTGTAGCCCCGAAGGTTTCGGGGGGTGTATGTTGAGGTCAGGGAGGAGAGGTTAGTGTGTAAGTGCGATGAATTGTGTGTGTGTGTGTATGTGTGTGCAGGGTGATGGAGAGCTGGTGGTTTGTGAAGGAGGTGGTGAGGGTTAGATGGAAAGGGGAGAACACAAAGAAAAACAAAAAGTATAAGAAGCCTTGTGAGATGTGTGTGTATATATTCTGTGTGCAGATATTCACTTTATATCTCTGCCAAATGCCACACTACAGTACACGCAAAATGAAAAATGTTCCTCCAATTTGCCATTAACACTATTGGAAAACAGCAATGCATACCATCAACATCAACGATCGAGAGCTACAAAAAAGGAAAAAAATGGAAAGTGGACCCCATGCAATATCCATAATCCAACAACAAAATGACTTTCCCCAGCATCCTCCCTGCTGGCTTGTGCAAACCACCACCCACTCAGCCAAACTGTATCGCGTTCTCCACAAACCCCTGACAAATTCAGAAAGTGAGTGACGCAAGCCTGGCTGAGGTTAGTTTTGAAACATATTTCCTCAACACTAGATTCGAACTGTAATCAGGACTTTAACACAGTGCAACAATAAACACAGAAAATAAATCATTATTTTTTTAAAACTGCTTTACACATGAACTCTATCTACGATGCATTTTTTACGTAAAAAACTTAGTCTTGTTAATGTCTTCTTCTGAATTTCATCACACCTTCATGCAAGAATAACCTGTGTACATCTTTTTAGATTATTATTATTATTATTTTTTAATCCTTTTTGAAATGTAACCTTTTTGACATACAACTAGCCTAATATTTAGCATGAATTGTTTTTTGCTGTCATTTGATATGATATATTATTTGAATCACTGAGATGTCAGCTGTCATTCAGAGGTCTTGAGCTGTTGTAGTTTGAATGTCAGGTAAGTTTAAGTCTCTGGAATATGTTTTGTGTCTAACAATTCTAACTGTGGCTGGTGAATTCATTTGATCATTCTGATCGTTATTAAATGATAGAAACGTGTTGTTTAAGAAGACAGAACTCTATTTACTGTTGGATCTATTTTCACAGTCACATTTGTATATTTCAGCATCAAAATTATTTTTTTCCCACGCTATTTCCCCCCCAACAATTTGCGATGCTGTCAGCGGGTACTAATGGCATTGGTATCCCTGTTCTAACTGAATGAAAAGAAAGCCAAACCACAGGCCTTTGCAACCCAGGCATCTGTTAAATAATGACAGATTTGTTCTTAATAAGGTTCATCTATGTATATGCATTTATGGCCGGGGGCGTCTCTTCTTAGCTTCAACCTTATTCAGTTTCAGCACATGATGAGCGAGAGCGCAGGCTGCAGAGATGGCCGGCAGATTACACAGGCCTGTGTCTTTGAAGTGTTCACCGTATAAACCAGGATATATTGTGGAGAAGGGGGTGGGGGGGTGGGGGGGTGGACTGTGGTGGTGTGTATGTGAGTGTCAATGAGCCATGAGTCAGTATGTGTCAATGGGTTTGTGTTTATGTGTGTTTCTTTGTGAATTTGTGTCAAAAAAAGACAGGAGCAGAGCTAGAAAGATAGGTGTGTGTGTGTGTGTGTGTGTGTGTGTGTGTGTGTGTGTGTGTGTGTGTGTGTGTGTGTGTGTGTGTGTGTGTGTGTGTGTGTGTGTGTGTGTGTGTGTGTGTGTGTGTGTGAATTAGAAAGCCTGTGGCTGTGAAGTGAAGTTGAAGTGTACACACATGATATGAAACTGAGAGCAAATGGTGTTTCATTCAACTCACTGTTAGGTGCTGAAAGAGCCATGCTCTCATAATGTTGGTGGCCACCTTAGGGAAGATCCCTCTCTTCTTGTTGCGTTTCTTCTCTTTATCCGGGTCATCATCATCCCCTGTGCTCGGTGAAGCCACGCTGTTGTCCAGGCCATCACCTGTCACATGACAAGAAACAGGAAGAGACAGCGGAGATCAGACACACAGTTTGTTTACTTCCTGCATTCGCTGCGCCTCTGCGTTCAAAGGGAATAAATACGATTTCGAAGGAATTCTGGAGGGCTTTGTATGCACAGACGGAGGGGTATAGAGACACAACAATGGCAAGCAGAGAATGGCTGGAAAACAGCACCTCATAAATGCATTCATTTTTAATACATTTATAAATAACCCTGCCTTTCATTTTTCTCCCCCCCCCCGCCACTTGAAAACACAGCCAGCGCTCGCATCTTTCTGCGAAAAAGAGAGGGAGAAGGGGAGCACAAAAGACTTGTAAGGTCGCATTTCCCCACTCTCCCATCCAAGCCTGCACAGAATTGAAAATGACAGAGAGATTTAGTCTTTATTATCCTGAGGGGAAAATAGTTATTGAAGCGTCGCCCCAGCGCATTCTGCCATTTTACCTGAGGTGGAAAGAGTAACACGGCACTACAAAGAGGGAGGTTGCGAGGAGGGGGAAGGCAGAAAATAAAAGGAAAATAGGTGGAAAAAGGGAAGTCAGAGGCACAAACAGCGCTAACAAAGCTAGCTGCTTTTCATAACAATGGCGTCATGGCTGCTTACAGCAACCTGTAGGGCTTCGATAAGGCTCTATTAAGGCCAGTTAACCTCACCTAAGGGGAACACTAGACAGCTTAGAGTATTTGAGCACTGAGAGGTAAAGTGAAAGGAAGGCGCTCCATGGGCCTTTTCTCTGCATTCAGACTCAACAACAAGAACTCATACACACACATACACACGCATATTCAAACTACCCAATTACTGTACGCATTCTATACTATACTGCTCCAGTGGAGAGAAAAAGGCTCCTTCCATCTGTGGCTGTGAAAAGCCTAATTGTTATTATCATTATTCAAAAATGCATCCACCCTCAATAAAGACGATAATCATAAAAGAAACATGAGGCGAGGTAAACAAGTGGCACCCTCACTGTAAGAAATTTCAGCAGCTGATAACTGACTTTTGTCCCATGCCACCTCTGACTGGAAGTGAGGGGAAGGAAAGAAGAAGAAGAAAAAATGTTCAAGCAGTGCACAGAATTGGATCCAGTTATTTATTGATTACACACAAAGCACTTCTAAAGCTTCTAGGTCTATTCACTGTGACAGGAGTAGATAACTGCATTCGAGCGGGCCCGTGCTCCGCTAACTTGCAGAGGGCGACACCCAGCACCTAGCTAAACCCTAAGCCCCCGATTCATCGATAATTAATGGGGATGTTGGCACTAATCCGGTTGGAGATGACTTTTTTCCAGCCTGCCGCATCAATGGAATAATCAAGGGTCTAAAACCCAGGCCTTTGCTCCCCATTACCTCGGGCAAAAGAATTCCTGAAAGCATGCCTGGAGGGTACCTGAATTATATACACCATTAGGAGAGAGAGGCTCTCAACGATCCATACGAAACAACACTCTTGGCTAGCTCTCACTCTCTCTCGCCGACTGTTCTGGCAGAAGGAGATACATATGCACACATATTGAAGGCTTTTTAATGAACCTCTTGTGGAAGCGGAGGTGACGCTATTGGGGATGGGGGAGGGATATAACAAGAGCTTGATTTTCATAGCTACTGATGCAAACGCCACACACTTCACATCAATAATGCACACATGAAGATAAAGCTGGTGGTAGGATTGGGCTACTAATAGCACCAACAAAAGGTCAAAAGTTGAATTCAGGCAATGTGAGCATGTCAGTAACCTCTGCCAGTTTACTGTAAATTACTGGATAATCTGTTGATTATTGATCTGATTAATCAATCAATTCCACAATTTCCCAGAGCCTAGAGTTACTTCCACATACAGTTTGCAAAGACATAAAACAGTGAAAAACAGCAAATCATTACATCCGAGAGCAGAAACTAGTGAATCGTTGACATGTTTTCTTCATAAACAACTTAAACAATTAATCAATTATTGTTGTCAATTAACTAATCCATTAATCGACTAACTCAAGACAATGAACTCCTTACACCGAGCTCCTAGACCTCTCTCTGTCTAAAAACACACTCATATTGCAAGCTTCAGTTACATCATTAGCCCGGGACAAACGCAGCCTGAGCTTAACAAGTGAGTTTTTTCTGCCTACTGTTTCAGGGCTAAAATACACCCACCCCTCTGTCTGTGTCTCACTTTCTCTTTTCCTCCCTGCATCTCTCTGCCTGGTGGAAAAGAGGGGTGAGCCGAGTCGAGGCCCTGTAATCTTAGACCAGATTTTCATTGGAAGCAAATGCTTTCAATCCGTTGTAAAGACCGGCTCATGTTCAGCAAAGCCTACAATAACAAACCTAGGGGCTTGTCCCATGTGAGTTGGGAAAACAGAAGCAAACGGCTGGAGAACCAGCTCAGAGCATGAGTGAGTGTATGAGTGAGTGACTCTATGAGTGAGTAAGTGAGTGAGAGAGTGAGTGAGTGAGTGAGTGAGTGAGTAAGTATCTATGCAAGCCAGCAAGTAGGAGAGAGTGGGCGAGCAGGCAGGCTCAGGAAGAGGTGAGAAATCGTGAGAAGCATGGGGATAAGGGGAAACAAGAGAGAGAGAGAAAAGACAAAGGGGACAGAGAAAGCACAAAATAAGTCATGAAAGTGTGGATGCTCAGAGAAAACTGTCATGAGAATATGCATGGTCCTTTAGGTCACCACTGCCCCATATCTGCAGTATATCAGCCATATTTTACAGTACTACATCATATATATATTGGTGTATGGTGAATCAAGCATCAACTACAATCTTTAGAACTCTTAAATATGACCCTACAGAATGCAAAATAACCCTAAAGATCTCTAGCTAATCAATAATTAATCACATACCAAAATGATGCATAATGTGGGAGAAGTAGGTTGCATTACATCTCTACTTATATCAGATCTATCTCATATCATTGATCCATGTGAAAAGAACATAGAACCAGTACTTTTGTTCATACAACATACACAAGGTTGCCTCAGAACATTTATGCAAAATGAATGTTATGGAAAAAGAAATTAAATTGACCCCCACTTTTTACAGATTTTAGGCAAAGTTTGACTTTTTTAGTCATGCATACAACCCAAACCTTAAGCCAGAGAGGGAAACCTTAACCCTTCCCTAGTATTCATCTCGTCCCAATACTTCTAAGTAAGTCTGACCTATAGACACTTACTTTACCTAGGAGGGGGAAAAGAAAGGAGGAGGGCTGGAGAGAGGCTGTCAATTTTATTGGCATTTCCATTTTCACTGCAATTTGATACCAATCACCTCTGCAAGGTCTGGGGCTAATTTCTCCTTTGCTTTAACTCCAGCAAGCGAGAGGGAAGAGCAGGAGGTGGGAGGAGAGAAAAGAAAAAGACTGTGGGAGTGAGGAAGGGTGAAGCAGGAAAGGTGTTGAAGCTGTGTCTGGCAGCCATGTTGGGGAAATGTCAATGGTGTTACCTCAGCTTGTGAGAGAGAGAGAGAGAGAGAGAGAGAGAGAGAGAGAGAGAGAGAGAGAGAGAGAGAGAGAGAAAACACAGGGTAACAGGGAAATAAGGTGAATGGGAGATGGTGAAGGAGGGCAAGAAGAGAGTGGAAGAACGGATGTGGAATAATCAGTGAGAGCGGAAAAGAGAGAACGAAAAATCTCAAGCCACTGAAGGAGGCGATGAAGGAGGAGAAAATAATGGATAGGAGAGGGAAGAGATGCTGTGTGGCAGACTGGAGTTAATCAATTGAAAAAAATGTGATGCAGGACAGTCAGTCAGGCAATGTCCACTGTAATGCAGATAATTCTTTTCTCTATTTTGGCCTTTGAAGCTAAAATTTTCCAAACAAACACCAAAAACAGGACTTTTCAGAAAAGGCCTTCCAATATAGAGACATCTGAAAACATGCTATGTGTAGCATTTTTAAGCAATTAGAGCATATTTTAAATGGCTCAAGCTTCTTGGGCACACTCAATAGGCCAGATTTAAACATTGTTGTTCTCTTTTGTGTTTTCAGTGTGGATCGCTGGCATGCCTGAGTGGCCAGAAAACTTCTGACATGTAAGCAGCGATGTCAAATGTATCTGCTTGAGTGTAAACATGGCTGCAGTGACGTCATAGTCAGTTCATCATTCAGCCAATACACCCTTTAGTCAGTTAGGTAGTTGTACACTGTGTAGTCCACACTGTCAACCAGTAAGTAACTATCTAGACAGCCAGCAAGCTAGTCAGTCTATAAAGCCACCAAGTCAGTCAGCCAGTCATGTAGTAACCTTGTCAGTCAGCCGGACAGCCAATGAACCAGTTCGTTACTCTCCATACACAGGCTGCCAGGCTCATTAAGAGCACCAGCAGGCTGTAACCCTGGGCTGCATACAGCATGGGGCAGCTAGGCTAGCAAGCTCCAGTCTCCCCCCACGAGGAAAAGCCACAGGCACAACTCTGGGCCTGGCCCACTGATCAGCCATGACAACATCTTTGCAACTAGTTAGAGGAGGGGCTGGGAGAGGGAGGGGGTGAATCAATGCAGAACGGTGGGGGTGCATGTTCGTGTGTGAAGAATGCATGCATGGATAGATGGATGTGCATTCTTCTGTACATGTGTGTCTATCTCTGTTTTTCCTTATGCATGTGTTTCCAGCCACAGAAGCTCTGAATGTCGCATGTGTGTGTGTGTGTGTGTGTGTGTGTGCGCGTGCATGCGTGCGTGTGTGTGTGTGTGTGTGTGTGTGTGTGTGTGTGTGTGTGTGTGTGTGTGGCAATTAGGGAGCAGGCCAGTGACTGGAAGGAGCCAGGGGCAGTTGAAATGCCCCGGGGCCAACGAAGGGAAGGAATATTTTATCAGTCCCCTCACACGCCGTATACATAAATACACACTCGTACAAACCCACACACACACACACACACACACACACACACACTGTGAGCAAACAGATAATGACGTAAAAAACTAGGTTAGCTTTCTTCATGCATTTTCACTACCTTCGTTAGCATTAGCTAAACAGACACTTATTTCCATGCTCATTCAGCTCCGATGGCTTTTATTTAAGCCTTTCCGCCACTTCATGTTTCATTCCTGCCTCCCGTCCTTCTTACTTCATTACTTGTCTCTCTCCTCTTTCTCTCTGTCTGCTGGAGTGTGAGGTTGGTATGGAGGATATTTGCACATTGTTGGGGATGTAAGATTAGGTATATGTAGGTTTGGAGTTTTCTTTCTTTGTAAATCAAACAGACAGTGGTAAATGATATTTCACTAATTAAATATGTTTCAAAATTGAGGTAAACTAGGTTAACATTGTTCGATATCCTCAGTCTTGATGTTTTCAGTCTACCTCTTCAACTAATGAGTACTAATGACGCTTCCTCTCTTCTGTCTCTTCGTCTGCCTCTCCAGTGTCTTCATCACATCTCTACATCTCTCTGTCTCAAGGCATACCCTGACATTATCAAGCAGTATCTAGGCTAATCTGTTATGATCTGATTATGAACCATCTCTCAGCGTAAGACAGAGATTGGTACTACCTGCCCCCTCTGCGCGGGCACACGTGCCATTCCGAGGTGTCAGCCATTTTTCTGCTGCCTGGCAAATTAACGGCCGCGGATTCACCAGTCAGTCATCTGCGAACAGCAATCTTGTCAGCCACGTCGCTTCTAGCGCAACGCGAGAGAATAATGACATTTAGCTTTCTAATAATTTTTTCTTCATAGAGGCTCTGCTGAGTTGAGGAATAAGGGTTATGAATATTAGCTTTGTGCCAGATGTCATGAGTTGAATCCTGTGTGAGGAATCATTCACAGATGGCTTAACGTTTTTGGAGGATACTGTGAGATGTTTTTGAAAGGTTTTATAGGCCGTGGATGGACTCAGAGGGGGAAGGAATGGAGACAGGTCTTTTGAGTTTATGACATGTATTTATTCTATTGGCTATTTGTTGTAAGAGAGAGAGAGAGTGTGTCTTTCACTGTGAGTGACCTGGAGCTGATCTCTCATGGGCCACTCCTAGAGTTTCACACCCCAGAAAGCTCACATGACCCTGGGTTGGCTGCCCAGGCAAGGCCCAGGCCTTAGGGAGCTGCTATCCTGTTCCACATGGAATACACACATCTCATATTGGCAGACGAGAAATGCATGCATACACACACACTCAAAACATGATACATAAAGCGCACACACGCATGCTGATGTACATTCACTAAAGTGCTCTCCTTCTCACTCTTTTTCTCTGTGGCACTCACACACAAACACACACACACTCTCACACACATACACATACATAACATTCCCAGAAATCCTCAGAGAGGTAAAGAAGGGCTTGCAAGAGGGAGGGAGAGAAGAAAAAAGTGGCGTTTATTGTATTCAGGCCATTCATAAGCTCTAGACTTGGGGAGGGGGAGTACAGGGGGGCTGCAGGCAGTGGGGGGTTCCCTTTGCATGGCTCTAGAGGCCCCTCCCACTTCCAAATATTCTGAACATGCAGGAATTCCTTGCAACACAATTCCCAAGTAGGGGCACATTTTCAAAAGCGTCTTTCCCTTTACCGCACCAAAACAGCCACACACTTGAACACAATCAATCACTTGCACCAATTTCTTCCAGAAGGCAACTTTCCAATAATGACTAACAAAGTATTCTAAACCAACACACACTTCAATACAATGTCACCAATGCTGTTTCGCCTCCCAGAGGAGGAGAGACAGAGAGAAATCCCCTCGACTACACTGTGGATAATGACATGCGCTGTCGACAAAACAATATGGCTATAGTCTAGCCTTTCCTTCCTGCCTTTGCCAGAGAGACACTCCACGATTTTCAGATCTTTGCTTAAAACTTCAGCGAACGCATTTGGGTCATATCACTAAGTCTGAAGCATAGATTAATCTTTGTTGAACATATAATGAATGAAAAGATTAGAGAGAAAGTTGTCATTATTACGAAAGAAAAAACAAAATGGGGCTTGCCAGGTAAACAATAAGGGGAGAGCTAAGTAATTGCTTCCTGTAATCAAAGACAATTCCATTGAAATAATTACAGTAAATAACGAGTGCTTTGCAATTACAAAGCCAGTTACTTTGAATGATGACAGTTTTGTGGATCAGCACTGACAGATTCAATAATGGCAGTAACTGGTGAGTCATTTACAAGGGTTATTTGTAATTAACTGGAGAATACATGTTGTGAGAATCCGAGCCAATTTTGGAGCAATTATTTCATTTGTGGTGATCTGATGAGGATGGGATCAGGAAGCCAGAGACAGGGAATGTGTTTAACTAACAACAAAAGAAGAAAAGACACAGGCCAGTTATCATATTTATGGGTTGATAAAAAGCATTTGCAAGGCTTTAGGTCTGTGAGATTTATGTGGCTTTTGCTGGCGTGATTTGAGTGCATTGTTGTCAGCATTCATATTGAATGTAAGTGGACATTGGTGCATGTTTTTTCATGTGTTTCTTATTAACATGTGTACAGGTGACATTGTACAATGAAATCAATATATTAGTTAGTTATTAGTCAATCCACGCAAAAAACTAAAGCTACTCAAATGTGTTGCTTTTCTCGGTTTTATATGGTTTAAAAGTGAATATCTTTCAGTTGTGGCAAGCAACAAGTAATTTAAAGACATCTCACGTGGGCTCTGTGAAATTGTGCTGGGTGTTTTTTCACTCTTTTATGACATGTTATATACCAAACAATTAACCTTTTACCAAATATTGAATATTAGACCTGTGTTAATGCTCATTTTCTCTGTGAAAATGTTCCTGTTCTTCTGTGTGTTATGGCTGAGGCCCATCCACTGTTGGCTGAGAGAGAGAAGAGGGGGTCAGGCCTGTTGACATAGCCATAGGTGATGGCAAAAATGTCAGTGTAAATGTGACTGCTCTCTCTGTGCCATTTTCCAGTAAAGGGTCATCACCACAGGCTGCCTGACACGCTGGAAACTGCCTGAAGCGCGGGGCACCGACACGACATTAAACTGCAGTATGCCTCCACGCACAGAAACACACACACACACACACACACCGACTGCCTTTTATTCCCACTTTCAGATCAGTCGAGAGAAAAAGAATAAGGGAGAAAGAGGCAGACGGTACAACCTAAAATGGAAGTGTAGGGCGAAGAATTCACCCTTTCATGTTGAGCACTTTTGCTGTGTAACTATTGATTTTTCCCCTCTTGCCTTTGTGTTGCCGTTTTCTTTTTTTCTAACCTGAAGATAGAAAGCGAGACCCAGTTCAAACGGGAGCACTTGTGAGGGGGGCCCACAGATTCTTCGCCTCAGTGAAGGGAACTCCTCAAACACACACACACACACACACACACACACACACACACACCAACACCAACACTCCTGAAATCGTGCCTCTTTTGCTGCTTTCTCACTCTTAACTCTCACAATTGCTTCGCTAGCTCTCAGATGGCTTTTGACACCTTCGACTCACCAAGCTTCAGCCAAACTAAGCACACAACAAATGCACAGAGTGAGAGAGTGAAATGGACTATGGAAGAAGAGGGAAAGGGGGAAGGGATGGCAGAGAGGACAAGGACTATAACAAAAGCTAAGAGCACTTAACAGCACAATGGCATGGCGGTCCTTTCCAAAAGTCAGCTGATGTGCTGAAGGGCGTTTAAAAGTCCTTCAATGTAGACTTGGAACAAAGAGAGGGAACCCTTAGCTAAACTAAAAGGGGAAACATCCCATTTAAACTTTGTTGTGGACTAACAACACTCTAACAACTAACTCCACTAAAAATATGTTTAATAACCACAAGAAAACTAGATTTAATCATGAAAGTCCTTTAATAAACCATCAAAATATCCTTTTCAATAAATTCAAACTGCAAATATAGCTTTCTCAGAACAAAGACACTTTAACTTCCAACTCCCCTCTACCAAGCTAAAGTACCAAAGTATCATTTTTAACCAACATGAATTTACTCTAAATACATCCTTTCAAATGATCTGAGCATCTGTTCAGATGAGCTAAATTTAGTGAAATTATATCTTGCAGCAACTTGTTTAACTTCAACCAAACTCTCAAAGCCATCAGTTTAATTAACTAAAATTAAGTGGACATATATCATTTCAGTACCAACAATCAGCCTGTTCTGTCTGTAATCATGTCTTTATGTTAAGGGTAAATAGTTCCATTAACCAAACTCAAGTTTCCCTGTTTATTTTTCAGAGCTAGTGTGTACAGCTGTTGCCTGCGTGTGCATTTTTCCACGTGGTCACTATCTGAATGACACAGACTATGAAAAACGCTTTTAATACACATGGATTTTCCCGCTCATGCTAACCTATCAGCGCCAGCCAAACTGCAGTATGTAGTTAGATAATACAAGCACGCTAACCCTGCGGTGGCACAGGCTAATAATAGCGCATTAGCTTCCAGTGAATTTTTTTGGAATAACAGAAGGTTTTAGTGCTATGAAGGAGTATAATATGGTCTGCACCCACAAGCTCAGGTTACTGAAGGGGTGGTTAGGAAAACAGGATAAGTCATTATCGGAGTAACAACCTACTCTATTTAAATACTTTTAGTTGTTGAGTTGTTGCATTTACATTTTAGGGTCTTAGCTGACTTTTAATGAGTAAATATGGAACTGGCTGTTGGGGAGCTTGAGTGTTGCAGAGTCCTTCTTCAAGCCCAGATCGAGGATATCCACACTTCTGATATCACCCCAACTTCTCTGTTTTTTTTTACATGCTGAGGTATTAAATTAACCTATAAATTGCCCCTCCAAAGTAATGCTGCATCTCCACTTCCTCCTTCTTGTCAATGTGTCCTTGATAGGCACAGGATGTGGTGTTGTGGGGATGTGGGGGATTTGTAGTCCTATCAGCCTTCCCATACGCAGACCCGATAAGGCTTGCGAGACAGGGACAGAGGAAGAGGAAGTGAGTGGGTTTACAGCAGGCCTATTTCCTGTGGAGCATGGGCCCATGTGGACGGGATTGATATGCCCCCCGTGGACAGCGGCGCTCTCGCCACACAGTCCGATCAAGTCACTTCCTGAAAGAGGCAGCCCTCTCTGGGGGTGACTTCCTGTAAGAGTATGACCTCTCTGCCTGAAGAGAATCTCAGTGGAACAAAGACCTGGGACTGCCCATGGGAGTTTGTGTGTACAATATGTATGCAGTGTGTGTGTGTGTGTGTGTGTGTTTGTTTTAACACTGCCACTCAGGCCTTTACTCCAAAGGTTATCACTAGTGAGAATCTCAGCCCCCAGTCCCTGCTCATCTCTTTGAGTTTCACTGGCTCGGAGCAAGAAGGGACGATCGGGTTGCATCCAAATGTGTGTGTTCATGAGTGTGTGTACAGAAAGTGGCATGCCTTGTGTTGCTCTGCAAACACACAAAGTAAACGTCAATGCTGCCCTCCGGCCCACCCTGCTGCTCTTGTGTTTACCTACAGGTATTTGTTATCTAGCCCTCTCTTTCCTTGTTCTCTCTCTCTCTCTAAACTCTTAGAAAAGCTTGCTGAGGTCTTTATCTCTCAGTCTAATCCCTATAGCAGGTATCCATGTCAAACGGACCAAGGGGAGGGGGCCTCAGGGGGCAGCATGTTTGGTCTGGGTTAGCCCTGGGTCAAGCTTTGGCCCAGTTGGCGCACATTAAAGCCACCCTTTACCTCCATCCCCCTGCATCCCAGGTTACTTTAAATGTTGCATGTTACATCTTTACGCTTTTAATGCTGAAACAGAATATTTAATTTTATCAATTTCACTTTTAAATGAGTAAACACCTGTATAAAGGGCATGTTTGAATGTTAGAAGCAGAAGGGAGTTGCATGTGTCATATTGGGGTTATAAAATAAGCCCTAACAAAAAATTAAAGTAGCATCGACCCATATTCAAAGAATAAAAAAATCCACAGGGATGCTGGTATTGACCAAAAAATGGCGCTACTGCTAGTGTTTTGCTGGCATGAAATTGGCTTTGTGTGGGTGTCGTTTGGAGAGCCGGCTGGTAAATTCTCCCGTTCTTTTGTTAGAAAAGGGGGGGGCTCCATGCATAATGGTCTTAGCCAGGGAGGTCTGGAACTGTGTCCATAAATTGAATTATTTCAATTTGAGGGAGAGAGAGGGAGAGAATAATGGAGAGTGGCTGTGTGAGTTGAATTTACATGTGAACATATGCATGTGTTCATGGAGAGAGAGAAAGAGAGAGACTCATTTTTATTCTTCTACGGGGCTCACATTTACAAGTGAGAATATAAACCAAGTTGCAGGAGATTACAGAAGAGGCCAAATGTTACTTTGCAGCTAGAAGCTAGAGTGGATGAAACAAAGGTTACTGGTTGAGGCCACCTTCGCCACAACAACAACTTCCTGTCTGAAAATTACAGTTTCAGTATTTGATTCTCACATAGGGATTAACTATACAAAAGAAAAGAACTAATTATGCGCCTTTTCTAGGGATAGTAACACCTTCACAGACTTAAATGTGTTTAATAATGACATTGTGGGATAATATTTCTAAAATTCTGCTTTTTGCAAATGAACCCCTCAATCATATCTACATGTTGAGATAAAGCCATCCCCCAATGTCATTAATGCTGAAATAACATATGTGTGTGTTTATGTGTATGTTTGGGTAGGGGTGGGGGTGGGGTGGAAATATTCCTGACACAATATAATCGACAGAGGACCATATGGCAAACTGGCAGCAAGCTATTTATCCTTATCCTCTTTGGAGGCTAAAATTAGCACTCCGCTGTTTGTAGCTTTAAGCTGGACTCCAACCATTCTGATAGGGCTAATAATAAAGGGAAAAGAAAAACAGCCCAGCTGGCACAACTTCTTCGCCTCCTTTTTCTGATTCCATCTTTCTCTCTCTCTCTCTCTCTCTCTCATAGTAACTTTCGGTCCCCCGCCCCTGTCTCTTTTCCCTCTTCACTGAAATACACCAATCTGACCTCCATTTTAAGACCAAATCACGTTAATCTGACCATGAGGAATTGTATTAATATCATATAAGTGTTGCATGAGCCAGGTTTCCCTATAAGCCCATGTGTCAGGAAAGCCAGGATTTCCTGAACACGGACCCCCTCGGCTAGCTTAAGAGCGTAGGATGATGGGCTAATCTCTTTATCAAAAGCTTAAATAAACGTTGGTGCTCTGTGCATGTGTGAGTTGCTTATTTGTGTGCGTGTGTGTGTGTGTGTTAGCTCTTGTGTTTGTTCTTGTGTGTGCTCTTGTGTGTGCCAAGGGGCCAAACAATGCTTCTCCACTAAACAAAGTGCTAATACCCTGACTCTTTGCTCACCCCCTCCCTCCTCCATTCCTTCTCTCTTTCTCCTCTCATTCTTCCTCCATACAAGTGAACTACAGTATGTCGCCATCTATCCATCTAAAATTAATACTCTTGGTTACTTCCTACATAAACAGTAGGAAAGCTCATGAGAACGCTCATCTTGTCCTCCTGTCATCCACTGTCAGAGGTGATTGTCTGAATTCTCCAGCCTGCTATCAGGGCTTTCCCTGAAAAGTTAACATCTATCTGATCAGAGGCCTCCTGGGCCCTGAGCTCAGATCCCTTTCAAGGGAGGAGGAGGGAGGGAGGCACAGTCAGCTGCTAGATAAATGGAAAGACAGAAGGAGGAGAGAGAGTTTAAGGTTGTTTTATCGGCCAGATGTAATGCGGAGTGACACGCCAGTGATGAGTCGCTGTGATTCCCTATGATCCTGTACTGGCCACGATTAAGAACCAGGGCATTTTCTGTCTATGAGAGCTTGTATGTGTGTCTGTGTGTATTGTGCATGAGTGTGTGTATGTATGATTCCAGGCAATTTGGAGCTGAATTGGAAACAAACAAAATAAGGACTGGTGACAAATTTGGAATTTGTCACCATTCTTCGCTATGACAAGTTTCCCACGGCAAGAACACAAGACCCTCTACACAAACAACACAAATAATATAACAAGTAAATGACCATGCTTTTTTTCCCTTTTCATTTGTATGACAAGTGAATTACCACATTTCTACTTGTTTACATTTGAAAATCAAAGCTAAAGAAGTCCCTTCCAAAAGGAGAATCCAGTAATTTCACAAAAGTGGCATCTTCTTTTAGGACATGATTACATGACAATGATGCAAATTATGGAGCATCATACATAAATAAACCTGAATGGAGTCCTCAGTTGACACTTTTCAAACATGATTGTGAATTCAGAGGCACTGAATGAAAACATCTTTATGTTTAAATGTACAAATAATATGTGGAGAAGAATTTCTCTTCTTCTAATTTCCACTTCCTTGACACAGACAGAAAAATATAAAATTTAAGAAAATGGTCTTTACCACGTTTGCACATTTAACTTTTCTTGTCATAATCTCCCCATCCCAACACACAAGAGACATCTGCAATGCAAAAAGTGTGTGTAAATAGTATCTTTTAGCAAACACCAGTAATTAGATATAGGCATTTGGCATTCACGCCAGTCGCAAATTAAAGAAGAGCGCTTCCTGTAAACAGACAGCGAGAATGTGTCTACATCATTAGCGTGCCACAATTATAACATGGGAGCTAAAGATACATTTCCCTCCCGCTTGCACTCCCTCACTGAAGCAAATGAAGTAGAACCTCTTTTCTTTTTTTTTTCAAATGAGCGGCTGTCTTTCTTGGAGCAGCGGCAAACTACATGGTGTGATCCACGTGCATTTATAGGTAAAACAATGAAGATGAAATGCAACACAACTAACAAAACTAAGAAACAAAATGATTCCAATGTTTTCCATTTGACAGACTTTATGAACAGAACACATCCTGAGTGCAAGGACTGAGTGAAGGCATAAGAGAGACTGGGGAAGAAGGTGGGAGAAGCTATTTTGTGTGCATGCATGTCATGAATGAATATGTACTGTAGTTCATGTAAATTGTGCACACAAGGCATATTGTAATGGTCTGGGCTAGACTTTGCATTTCTTTGGTCATGCAAACATGCCCACATGTAACCAACAGACGGAGAGAGACCGACTGAGTGAATGCAGGGGAGATTTAATGTAACAGAGAGACAGGGTGAGACATTTTATTCACCTCTGAATGTTATTACAGAAAGTCAAAAATGTGCGGGCGTAGTAAGAGCAAAAGGCATATAGAGAGAAATGAGACTCTGAGAGAAAGTAAAGACAATATGTGCAAATATAAGGCTGACATGATGATGTGTACACATGCTCAGCTACAAACGGCACATACTGTAAATCCCTAAGTCAAACACTCAAATAGCCTCTGACACTTTATCAAACAGTTTTATAACTATCATCGTCTCATAGACGAGACGTTCACTCAAGCCAATAAAACACAAGTTAGTGAATCTGACTGATTAAGCAGAAGATCATTTCACATGTGAAAGGAGACAAAGGAGAGGAGCTAGTTGGAGAGGGTGGAGGAAGTTACTTTGTTTACTTGTATTTCTGATCCTTTCTTCCACACGACCCCAGTGGCCGGGTGACACCAGCCTTAATCCTAAAAGCAAACTGGCCCCTCGCTGTGGGAACCTGATACAATTTCCTCTTTTTCGAGAGGGGCAAACGCAGGCCACTTCGGATTTGCTTATTGCGCACGAGGCAATAAAAAGTCATTGAGGGCTATCGCTTTCTACGAGGCGAGTCATTACATGTTGGTTGACACGTCGGCCGCCGCGATAGAGCGAGGTCGTAAAGATCTCAGTGAATCTGAGAGAGGGAGGTCGTGATTGGACACTAAAAGGACAAACATCTCTTTTCCCAGGTAACTACAGATAATATTGTTTGAGATGCAGTAAATCCAGCGGAGGCTGAATAAACATTCCTACTGGCAACGCTGAGTTGTTGAGGGATGTTTTCTCAATTTGTTTTAAGATGCAATTGCCCTTTATGCCTTTCAAATATTGATTTTCATAAACAGCATGTGAACTGAAAGTTAGGCTAATGCTCTTGCGACCACGCAGATATTACAAAAATTTTAAACACATACTTTTACACTTTTACTTCAACCTTCTATGGGACACATAGTGAGCTTCAGGTGGCCCGGCCACAGCTCTCTCCCCTCTGAACTGGCAGAAAAGATATTGTCTGTCAAACACTGGCTACACTGCTCCAGTCAGCATCAAAATGTTTTCACAGCATTCACTATGAGATTCTCTTCCTTCTGCCTTATGTTACTCTAATTATGATGTTTCTTTCTGTTTTTTCTTTCACTTTTGTCTTCTTCCTCTCTCTTTTTTCCCCGTGTTCACGCTCTGAGGAAATCAAAGAGAGATTCTTGTTTGTGTCTGCCAGCTACTGTACTTACACACACACCTCCAGTAATACAGACTGCAGAGAACCACATACCTTTTATCTAGCCACAGAGCCTCACATTTAAACAGATTACCAGGAAAGCTGGACATAAGAAAATTTACCGGACCGAGTATCTTCCTTAATAACGTCTAGACAACATCTAGACAACCTACATAAAAAAGTGTAAAGTACTGTTTCTCTCGCAGATTTATGAATTTTTAAGGCTGGGCCAAAAATAATTAACACTTAAGAGTTTTGATATGTACACAGATTAATGCTTTTTATATTAGTGTCTCGTTACTTTATGATCACCAACTAGATGATAGTTCACCCACCATTAAATTCAACATTACAGCACTGCTGCTTTTAAGTATGTAAGAATTTTAAAAACCGCAAGCTATCGGATTTTTACTAAAGCTGTCATTGAATGTGTGCCAATGCAACCAATACACAATCATATTCCTATTAACAGAACATTTTTCAAGAGCAGCTAAAGGCTACTGGGAGAAAAAAGCTGTCCAGAGAGTGGAATACACACACACACACACACACACACACACACACACAAACAGTTCTCTCTTCCAGTCTACTGGACAATCGGACCAATTAATCGGTGACTTTGAGGGGACCAAGTGAAGCCGAGTGATTGGATGAGCCGGATCTGGCTTCTGATTGACTGGCACCTCTGTCCATGTCCTCGTTTGCTCTCCCCGGCCCTGGAGACTAGCCAATGAGGAGACAGAAAGCAACAACTTCACTGTGGCCTGACCTTGTTGAAGGGTACAGAGGTTGGAGGGTTGAAGGATGGATGGATGGATGGATGGATGGATGGATGGATGGATGGATGGATGGATGGATGGATGGATGGATGTTAAACTTCAATATTCCGCACATTGATAGCTGTGTTGTAATTCTGATTGAACATTAGGCTCTAAATCACATTCAGTCTCCTTTTAAACTGCTGTGTGGACAACATTTCAGCCAGTGGAAATGATATACAATGTTTCAAAATGAATGGGGCAAAGCTGTATTGGGATATGATATTAAAATACATATCAAAATAGAAAAGCAGACTATCCAAATGTTTTAGGGCCACATCCTAAATATGGGGAAGACCAAGTGTCACATCCCCCAGCTGGGACTCACACTAGCAACTGTTCTGGCAAAGATTCCCATCTTCAGCCATTAGGGCACCACAGGTCTTTTCATTTAAGTGATACTTTACAGTATATTACTGATCTACTTATTTCTTTCCATATTTTACAGGGTTCATTCATACATCAAAGTTGGATTTACTCTAATCATCAATTCTAATAACAATGCAGGAATTTTATTGTACAGACTGGAACAATTAGTTCAAGGATAACAGGACCTCATGCAGCAGAAATGAACTACTATATGAGACTATGAGCTACCCATATTAGACTTAGACACAGTTCAGGTCGGTCAAATAGCAAATATTTGATATTGACATTGTTGAGCATTCATCCAACTACACCAGCCAAAAAAAACTCTCAGAGCTAGATATCAGACCAACAACCAGAAATCCCAGGCCACTACTCAGACACTAGAAATGTATGCAGACACTAACACATTGCCTTACAGGGAGCTATGTGCCTTGGCGCAGCACACTGTACTCTTCCCAAACGGTCTGGGTAATTGGTGATACATATCTAATATCGCCAGTCGTCACCTCACTCCCTGGATGTTTCTGACAAGCAGAGAGGGAAACCCTGTAGCTTTCAAAAACAGAGCAAACACTCTGCCCCGCTCCTCTGCTCAATGCATCCACATCGCTGCAGCTGGTGAAGATTCAGCGCCTGAATGTTATTCTGTTTGCCTCACACGAAAGGCCCTCAGAGAAGCCAAGGGGTGTCCTTACAAATTCACACAGGCAAAGAGGAGTACTTTATACTGGGAGAAAAAAAAGAGAGGGCCCGCTCATGTCCGTGAGGGACCCCCCCTCCATCGCAGGCCTATATGATCTGTTGGCTTTTCCTCTGCCCTTCAAGCTTTACTCTTCACAGTGAAGCATGATCCAAAGCAACAACAGCTACAATGCGGCTTCTCCAGTGGACTTCTGGGTATTAAACAAAGGGCCCTGTTGGTAGCAACTAGCTAGCAAACATCTGTGCTAATAGAGTGGGACTAATTAACTACAGTGCCGCTCTCCGACTCTCGCTGTCGAAGCTTGCTGGATGTTAACAAAGACCTCCCAGAGAAAGGGAGGAGAAAAATAAGAGGCTTTCTTCTTTCTCTGCTCTTTTAGAGAGAGAGGAGACACCCAAGACAGATTTTAATGACATGTGTGAAGCAAATGTGATCCTCCCTCCACTTCTTCTGACTGCCAGTGGAATTCAGTGCGACAAAATACCATTGGCATTGTGGTCACAGCATAAACACTTATAAGAACTCAGCATGTGAGCATTGTCAGCACATGCAAAAATAAAAATTGTTTTTAAATGCTGACATTCTTACTGACACTGACAAATCACTGCAAAACACCTGCTGATGAATAAAAGGTCAAAGAAAGATCTCATTTTAAAAAAATCACACGATCACGTTATTGAAAACTGTGCATTAAAAAGAGTATCTTCTCCTGCAATCAAGTTCAACAACATGTACATTCAACATATAGACCTCTGGTCTTATGTAATGGAGACTTCCTCACAATTCCTGCAGCTCTTGGATTTGAGAGTGTGAGCGCTACATTTCCGGGTAGAAATGGGGATTTTTATACTAATGGGCAGTGAACCGTTCAGAGAAGAGGGCAGAGCGGAGCATGTGTTTGTCTCAGGAATAGCCTCAGAAAAAAGGCTGAGAGGAGACTCGAGTTCACTAGTTAAAGGCCTTCGAACATCCAGCATCCTTTCTCTGAGAAGAAGAAGGAAGAAGGGGGCAAACGATACAGAGACAAACAGGGAGGATATAGAGAAAGATTGAGTGAAGAATGAGGTGAGGAAGGAGAGTAAGAAGGTGGCTTGATAGACTGAGGAGAAAGAGTAAAGCGGGCGGATTGAAGGATAGATGAGAGAAAGGAGAGAATGAGTAAAGGAGAGAAAGATGGCCATTAGCTGTGCAGCTCTACAGGCAGAGGGAAGAAAATGAAGAAAGTGGAAGAGAGAGAAAGAGAGAGAGAAAGGTCAGTGAGAAAGCAATCTGTAAAAGGCAGAAGAGGAGGGGGGAAATACTAGAATGAACATGAAGAAATGAGGAAAGGAGGAGAGGAGTAAAGATAGAGATGAGAAGCAAGGTTAAGAAATTAAACTGAGAAAGAAAGATGAGAAGAGAAAAATAACATGAGAAAGGAAGAGTGTGAAAGATAAACAAGATAAGGAAAGAGAATAAAGGAGGGATGAAGAAAGAGGAAGAGCTAAACAGAGTCAGAAAGAAACAGCACAAAGATGAGAGAAAAAGATGACAAGATGAAAACAAAGAGGAAAAACAGAGATGTAAAAAAAGTGGAAGAGAGAAAGATGGGGAAGAAAGAGCGAGCGAAAGGAACAAAGAGGTGAGAGAAAGGGAAAGAAGAAGGATAAACAAAGGTAGTGTTTTAGAGCGAGTGGGAGGCATGGAAGAAAATAGGGGGAGGAGAGAGAGAAAAGCACGGGGGTTCACAAGTAGAGAGAAACCGACTGAGAGCAAAATGAAAGAGCGAGACGCGAGAGTAGGTGGGAGACAAGGGAAAACTGGAGAAGAGAGGGAGGATGCAAAGATGAAAGAGCGAGAAAGAGGGAGGAGAGACAACAGGGTGAAACTGTCGGGGAGAGAGCGAGCAAAGTGCCAAACAGATAAATAACCAGCTTACTGGGATTACCAAGTGACTGACACACAATTTGCCAGAGCCAATATGACGTGGCAGTGATAGCTCTTAACCCATTTAAACCTGAAAACAGTCCAAGATGTCCTCCGGTATTTACTGCTGTCACTGTGTCCTGATGCGCTACACTCTCTGTGTGTGTATGTATGTGTGTGTGTGTGTGTGTGTGTGTGTGTGTGTGTGTGTGTGTGTGCGTGCGTGCGTGCGTGGGTGCGTGTGTGTGTGTGCGTGCGTGTCCAGAAACACTACAGAAAATAAAAGCAATCACACATATAAATGCAGAAAGCAGGGTGTCTGCGGACATTAGAAATAAGTTGAGAGAGCTGTTTAATGCTACCTAGGTTGATTCTTTCTGAATTAAGAAAAAATATACTACATGGCTAAAAGTATGTGAACACCTGAGCATTACACCTGTATGATTTTCTTTGTTTTGCCACACAATAGAAGTGGGAAAAGTTGTGCAACTGTGAAGAGAAATGATACCAATAGGAAATGATTAATGTGACATTAATCTGTGTTTTAGATATTATAATTCTACCCAAGCTCTGTTTTAATTTGATACTGGACGCTTATGGTAATGAAACTGATAACAAATATGGCTGAAAAAGCAGATTTTAGGTCATTTTTTATCTTAAATTTACTTAATTTACATGTTTCAGGACCCGGAGAAACCCGATAACTACATACGTGCATCGGTCCCAACTCTCGTAACACTTGGACAAATCAAAGCACCTGATTCATTGCACACACCAACGCACATACACATGCACATGTACATGTACACAATCACTACCCCACATTTTACCCTCTGATGAAATTCAAAAAACAAAAACCTACAATAGTGGGGATGACTGCATTGCACTTTACATAATGTGCTGCTATTCTGCACAAGCTGCTACTCTCCACTGCACTTTAATACTTTGTGCCCAAGCTCGTCCTATATGTCTATATGCTGTATTTTATGTGTTTTAATTCTATTTATTTCCTTGTTTTATACTGACATAAGCTGGGGGAACAATATCTCATTTTTTGTATGTATGGAAGTACACATGAAAATGACAATAAAGTAAATCTTGAATCTTGAATGAGAGAGAGAGCAAGAGAGAGAGGAAGAGAGAGAGAGAGACCCCCAAAAATAAAAAAAGAAAAAAATGAAGTGTCATTTTCAATAACGAGGCCAAAGGTAAAGGAGGGAAAAAAAAAAGTGAGTTTTGTTATAACGGGCAAAGGTCACAGAAGCAGGAACCCAAACTCGGCACAGAGCACGCTCATTAGAGCGACCAATCAGATCTTGCCTGGCTGCCCCAGACCATTAGTCATCAGAGGTAGAGGCGTGCACATACACACACACACAGATATTGCTTTGTGTACTGTAATTTCTCTTTTTCATCAGTCTGTTCTCCTCTTCTCTTGCACGTCATCTGTCTTTTATTTTTATCTCCACTCATGTCTCACCTCTCAGTCCCTCAGCTCCTCTGTCGAGCATTAATGACGAGTGAGAAAGAAAGACAAACAGTATGTGTGAGAGATAGAGAGAATGTGCGTGAAAGACACAGAAAGAGAGAGGATGAGACAGAGTGTGAGACGAACAGAGAGACAAAGAGAGACAAGAGAGTGTGTGTTGACTATATAAATGGCCGCTCATTGGAGTGGAAGGCATGGCGGCGCTCTCTGCTCCCACCCAGGCTCTGCCTTCTGGCACTGGCAACCCTACAGACTGCTCGCCTTGACTTTGCCTTCAATAATAAATGAAGTTGCTTTTTGCCTACAGTTTGTTTGCAACGCGCCCTTCCTACCCCACTGCCAACCCATCATACCACTGCTGCCTTTTTCTCTCTCATAGACACACACACACACACACACACACACACACACACACACACACACACACATATTCTTAGACTGCATACACATCCAGCCTCAGCATAGTTATCTGGTCCAAGGACTGTAGACAAATGTTAGACCCTTTGAGGCTAAACATAATATTAATGAAAAATCAAGTAAATCAAAATTAAATTATATGCAAATTTTACACATTTAGTTAACAATTGCTACCTATAGAATCTTAGTCTATGTTCAAGTGCATAGACTGTCAAAGTTGCAAGCAACCTGTAGTAATGGTGGCAAGTTTCAAAGCCATTGCTTCTTTATAAGAGATATGATTAATCATTAATGTCAAAAAGGCGTTTTTATCTTTCATTTCCTCAAACAGGGGCATGCAATCCTTTTACCAATACTAAAACATAAAAATCGTTATCTTAATCTTATGACAAGAGGATCATATGACAACAGAAAAGAGAAAGAGAGCAGAAAGAGCCACATACTTTGTAGAGAGAGTTCTGCAAACTAAGTAGTCAAACAGTACATACTGTACAATATGAACTGTGTAGTCTGGGATACAATAAAAGCAGGAGCACACAAACACATCACATACACATGCAATCAGATGTAGAGCAGACTGCATGCTAAAGGAGTGTAGCGTGAAAGGAAGGCAGAAGTCGCTCTCTAGACTTGGGTACGAGCCATCTACCACACCATGTCTGCTCTGGCAATGTGTCCCTGAGCAAGACAACGAATGCCTCCCATGTCCAAAAGTTATTATAAAGCTGACCATGACCTCTGACCTCTCTGTGAGTTACTTGTAGCAACTGTTGCAAAAACTTAATCCCTTTTCAAACATCCTGAATAAGCCTGTCAGACATCTGAAAGGGTTTTCTATCATGTATTTGATGTATATGACATAATGTAGCAGATGAAATACACTCAGCACATTGAGCACCTCCCCTTCTGCTCTACCTGATTAATAAGAAAAAGTCTTACCTTGTTCGCTGCTGTTGTCGCCACTGTGTGATGTGTGTCCACCGCTGGACGGTCCCGGCGTTCCTCCAGAGCGTGTGGACGCCGTGTCATCATGATCTCTGTTCCAGGACGTCTGTCATAGAGAGAGAGAGAGAGAGAGAGAGAGAGAGAGAGAGAGAGAGAGAGAGAGAGAGAGGGGATAGTTAATAATTAATAGAATGTGTCTTTACATTATGTGGAAGGAAGTCCCCACACATACTCAAAAACTCACACTCCAAACAAAATTTATCATATGCCAACTCTCAGCCCAGTCACGCAGTGTGTGTGAGCCCCCGCAACCCTCTTATGGAATGAGGATTATAGGGGCTCGATGAAGAGAAAGGCCCAGACGAATAGCGAGCGAACATGTTGTATTAGTTCCCAGCTTTCTGAGGCATGCAATCCACGGCTGCCTCCATTTGGCTCAAACCACTAGCAGATGAAAATACAAAACAGCTACAACTTAAGATAGGCCGCAGCGAACGCCAGGGAGTGATGTCATCCAAGCAGACCAGAGAGAGAGGGAGAGAGAGAGAGGTAAATAACTCAAAGTATTGCTACATAAGTATGAATCCTCTGTTTTGTCCAAAAATGTAACACAAAATGGATGACCAATCCTACTAATGTAAAATAAAATTTAATTTGGGAAAGCAGAGCCAAGACAGAGACATACCCAAATAAGATGAAGTTTTCCCACAATCTTTTATCAAACACAAAATTAAACAAAAATACTGCATGACCAACCAAACTGAAGCTGACTTTATATACTTTATATAGACAAATGAAAAAAGTGAGGCATTACCACGAAGTGGAAGTTCATTCCTTTCTCTACGAGTTCAAGAAAAATAACAGATGAACACAAGCAGCTGACTAGACAAAAGAGACCCGGGAGGCCTGGGTTTATATATAGTAAGGTGTGTATGTGTGTGTGTGTGTGTGTGTGTGTGTGTGTGTGTGTGTGTGTGTGTGTGTGTGTGTGTGTGTGTGTGTGTGTGTGTGTGCGCGTGTGAGTGTGTGTAAGGGTAAAGGACAGTCGTAGGCCATAGTGTCACCAAGCAAATGGTCCAGACAGAAGGATAAAGGGAAGACACACATACAACATACACACACACACACACACACACACACACATACACACACACACACACACACACAAAAAATAGGTACAGGTAAGCAGACATGACGTATAAACACATACAGTCAGATACAACATATATTAAGTTCCCTCACATTTACAGAAACATAGATATACATAGACACCGCATAAAACAAACACACGGGCACACACACACTCACACTCTGCTAAATACGAAGCTGCTACATATTATTGAAACTTAACCAGATGTTACCTATTGTCTCTTAGTGCCTCTGAAAAGCAACATTAGCACTGAGGACAGGAGAGAAAAGAGACTTTAAAATAGAAGGAAATGGAATCTAATGTCTTATCACACGCAGCTGGCTTTCACAAGCAAACATGCAACAAACAAAATAGGCACACACAAACACTCGAGCCTGCTCTGTCGCCCTCGTGAGCCTATCTTTGCTCTGTCAAATCAAATGAAGCAGATATCAAGGGGCAATGTGGTGTTTGCATCACGCTTCTAGGGCTACGTGACGAAATGAGTGATAGAAACCCAGATGGAGGAAGAGAGGAGGGAGAAGAGAGAAACACACTGGGGAACAACTGGTTTCAATTGGGATACTACAAGCAGCGCTGACTCTGCGAGGAGGATTTGGAGTCGAGTTTAGAATTATGAAAAAGAAGCAGACATTTAGTCATGACACAGGGTTTGTTTTAAACAAAACGTAGAAGGAATAAAATAACCGAAAAGAATATACAAGTCAGCAAATTCAACACATTTGGGTTCTATTAGAGCCCGTTTGATGTTCCTGGGCTATGAAATTATAATCCAGTGCTTACATGGACGATATAATCGTTGTTTTCCAAATTAGGCTTTGAGGCTTTGCAATAAAGAGGAAAGTCACTGCACAAAGACATGACTAGGATTGTGATTGGGTAGATAAACGTTGATTTTAAGGGGGATAAGACACCAAGAGGGTCTTTTCTCCCACTTCTTACAAATTCTTTTTTGCTGACCGTAGAACGCTGAAAAATGAAACACCAGTGCATGACCGAGTAACTCCAGAGAACATCAGAAGTGAGGTAATCCAGACCACATGCTCAGCACGCAAACAGTTAACTCTGGCTTCTGCCAGCTCCTCCAAAAAAAAGAATACCTTACCCCAAGAATCACACGGCCCCAAAGGAACATGTTTTTTCATTTTCTTTTTGTTTTAATTCCGTAACAAATTCCACTTGAAAATATAATTAGAAAGTGGAGGGGGAAATGGCAAACTACTGCATTAGCTGTAATTGAACAAAAGAGCGCTTTGCCTGCTGGGAGGTGGCCGCTGAGGCCCCATGGGAAAGGGGGCGGGGCTGAGACAGGGTCTGGTGGCATCTCCGCGGGGACACGGACTTTATTTATAATCACAGGCCGCCCTTGGACGGAACAGGGCCGGCACTGATCTAACACTCAATTAATACACACACGGCTGAGATCACACAACACACACATACCAGTACACACAGGTCGCACATGCACACACACCCATACACTAATACGCTAAAACGCTTTTTTGGTCACTTAGCTTGTACACACACACACACACACACACACTAACTCACAAATACCTTTTATCTACCTTATGCAAACACATCACAGCACCGCCATACTGACAGCCCCTGTTTAACAAAGGACACACCTTGACCACAAGACACACAGCAACAAAAAAACACACACACCCTGTGCCAACAAGACTGCACACAATGTAGAGGTCCACCTTCAAAATATGGGATATGTAAATCCACAAGATGAATAGATGCATAAACAGAAAGCTTGAGGAAACAGAGAGAAAGAGAGAGCTGTCCCTCTGCACACATAACTACACACTTGATTTATTCTATTTCCCTTTAATGAGCTGCCATGGTCTCTCTCTCTCTCTCTCTCTCTCTCTCTCTCTCTCTCTCTCTCTCTCCACCTCTCTTTAACTCTTTCTCACCCTTGCTCGCTCTCTCCTGTGCGGGATGTAGATTAATTCAATGCTTAATTGTTTAGTAAATTCAATTTTCCACATTCTATTCTGCCTAGCTTTAGCTAAAGTTCTTAAATCTGCCGCGCCAAGCCGAGGGAACCCTGTTTGGAAGCCATGCATACCTTTTTTTCTTTTTCTTTTTTTTTTTCCTTACCATTTTTCTTCCTTCCACCACCCTAATTCACCATGAAAAGATTTTCCTTGCTGGAAATTCTGATTCCACTATGATCGGTGAGGCATTCCAATCCAATGCCTTCTCATTGTGCCGCGTCTAAGACGCGAGGGGGGCTTCCCTTTCTCGCTGTGCCAGGCCCCATATCATACAAGCGCTCATGCAAGAAATGTTGCCTTGCCAATTCATTTGCAATAATAAAGAAAATGGTTAAGGTTGTTGTGCTTTGCCCCCTCCCCTCCCCTCTTCCCTCACTCTGAAATATCTTTTGTGATGATATGGATATTTACTTTTCGCTCTGTGCGAGCGAGCGTGCAGGAATAATCATATGTGCATACTTAACGGCACAGACATAAATATCCAAATAACCCCACACACATACTGTACACTCTTCAGTGGTGGTACATCTGAATCAAAGATGACAGTTGGGCTACTCCATCCCCCAGAATTCTTTGGTGCATATGTTCTCTGCGATTGTTTTCTTTAACACCATTTTTGACCTTTGCAGCAGCACTGCTTCCTCAAGTTGAAATCTGCGAGAATGCCATAAGTGTTGCAGCAGCGAGATGGCCAGCAATAACTCCGGACACATTCTCCCACTCAGCTGAATGCTGGTGGGGAAGCTGTTAGTGAAAGGGGCTGAAAGGCCAGCTATTGTAAACTCTTGTTTACTTTGCTTTCCACTGTGACTAGATAAAGCAGGATCTGCCTCTCTGATAACCGGCCAGGCAAGTGCTTGCCCAACTACCTCCGCTTTCTCTGCTCTCTCCACCCCTCTCCTCCCCTCGCTGCAATATTAGTGCTTCCAAAATGAAAAGAGGGGCTGATAATTGTATGCGTGGTGCAAAAAAAAGGACTGGAAGAGCAAAAGACCCTCCTCCCTTCCATTCTGTTCTGCACCCCCACCCACCCCTCTCCCCCCTTTCTCCCTAACTCTTCACAATAGACAAAGAAAGAAGAAATAACCTTATAATTGCTGAAGGGGGTGAGAGAGAAAACTGGATTTGGTCTCTTGAGTAAGTAAAGTATGCTACATTGAATAGCCGTCAGGTACTCTTCAATCGGCTTTTTAAAACTGGTGGGTTAACCTCATAGAGACAACCAAAGATAATTACATGTTTGAGATAATTACCAGAGCTTTCAAAGTCCATTTAGATGACACTCGCGGAAACTGACAAAGTGATTTTCTTTCTCTGTGGCCTCTTCCACTTCAGCTCTCGCTGCAGACTCCTTGTTTACTCTCTGCGAGCTGAAATCCAAACAAAAACATTAACTCAAGTGCTCTCCCCTCCGCGCTATCTAACCCCTAAACAAAGCATATTTCTTTTCATTCAGTTGTGAATGAAAAGGCAGGCGTCATTTCTTAATGACATGTTTTGCTGTGGTTTCTTTTCGTTAGCCTAGCCTAGCTTGACTTGCAGCCGCTGCGCTGGGATGTTCTCGGTGGATCCCTTGGAGACGGGCTGTTTGTGACGGTGGCCATTGTCAGAGGCTTGCAGGGGGTTAAGGGGGAGAGGAACTTTCCATTAGCTAAGTACACATGTGTTAAGCCAGGTTATTGTTTACTTAGCCAAAGAAACCACAGCAGGCCTCGGGGACAGACATGGCAGCCCATCATAAGTAACACGAGACACAAGCCAAGAACTTTATTTGCAACTGGGATTTTGTGGCTATCACAAGAGAACAGCTATGACACAGTGCGTCTCCTCTAAGCAATAGTTTCCAGCAACACTATATGATTTAAAAACAACTAATAAATCAACTGAAAAAACTCCAGAACCTAGTACAAAAAAGTTGATGTCTGAAAATGTATAAAAGTATGAAGCTCCTGACACTCTTGTTCTTTGAAGTCACCCTGGCCCTGATTTGCTTAATCAGAATCACCCCTACTTGTTATTCCACCACAATAATGAAGAGGCTAAGAAACACACAAGTCACGTGGTCGCCTCTTTGTATCACTTGTTGAATCCCTAACAGCCGCCCTGCATTCACTCCCCAATGGAAAAAAGGGGAGTTCAGGGGAGGGGAGGGAGGAGGGGGGAGGGGGTGAGTGGGGGTCAAACCTCTCCTCTATTCAACTACAAAAGCTGCTATTACCAACAATCACCACGAAGATTCAAAAGTCTATATTACGATCAGCAGTGTGCCACTGTAGGAGAGACGGGGAATGAAAAAGAGAGAGAGTGCGTGCGTGCGCCTGTATAGTCGGCTGTAACTTGATCCATACTTCAACAAGAAGCGGATAGATTAGCGATAGTGGTGTACTGATTAGGAAAATAGTGGCTGACCCCAGCGGTCAGGGTTTCCATTGAGTTAGGAGGGGAGGGGGCCAGGGGTCACTCTTTGACCGCCAGAGTTACCTAAACCAACACTGCTGGGTCTCACTGACCTGGAAACCAGCACTTGTATGGCATAACAGTGCCAATTGTTGGGAAAAGATACCGCGATAGCGCTATCAAGAGTAAATTCTTACACAGTGACCACAACACTAAGCTCACACAAGCAGGGTTTGTTTAGGAAAGATTGTGTGGGACATGAGAAAAACAGCAATGGATCCTAAATGTAGATGGTATTTTAGATTGTGGGCTATTTCACATTGTTTTTACATGATTTCAACAGCAAAATCAGTGTCACAAAAGCCTCTATAATATAAAAATACCTCTTCACTAAATTAACTCCACAGGTCAACTGCTGAGCATTCATAATCATTTAAGACTTTCTCACATCCACAAAAAGGCAGGCAGAGAATATTTTTTAAGGGAAATCTCAATTATTTCCAGCCCACTTCAGCTTGCATGGCTCAATCAAGTAGAGGAGCTCTTGAGACTTGGAGTGAGTCCTCAGCACTATTAGTAGTGTTCTGCTCTACAGCGGAGAGCCGAGGCCCTCGGAGTTCATTAGCAAATTGCTGCGCCCTTCCCTGTGCTCTCTGCGCAATTAAAGGCAACTGTGCAAATGACGTACAGCGGCGTGGAAATAGATCCCTGCTTCTTTAGACTGAGGTGAACATGTGCGTCAGGCAAATAGGGATGCAATCAGCAGAGCGACTGTTGCCACATTTCCACAACAAGAACTGAGACAGACGCAGCCATATTTAGTGTGGACACGAGCCTTTCCACATTAAAGGCCTCTGCAAAATTCACTCAAAATTATAGAATTTTATTGTCTTTTATGTTTATATACAGCTGAATGTGTAGGTCTAATGGGGCAGCTGGAAAAAGTGCTGCTTCAAGTGAAGAAATGAGGCAAACGTGGTGGGAAGCTCTCCAGGGAGCGGCGGGGAAAGGGTTAAGAAAGTCCAACTGGTGCTAACCAGTCACTCCACTCACATAGCACCTGAGGGGGGTGCTGCATTTATCAGGCCAGTCTGAACACACACATACACACAGCAGTGTACACACACACACACACACACACACACACACACACACACACACACAGACATACACATATGCATACACTTGTAGACATATGCATGCACACTGTTCGTGCACATTTGCACACACACAGACATATATATACACACACACACACACACCTATACACACAGACACACACACACACACACACACACCTATACAAACAGACACACACACACCTACACAGAGACACACACACACCTACACAGAGACACACACACACCTACACACAGAGACACACACACACCTACTCACAGAGACACACACAAACACAGGAGGGTGAGCCCAAACAGGCTGGGCTGCATTCACAAGCCAGCGCAGAGCCTCTCTGACTTTTTCACCTCTCAGCTATGCTCTGCTTTCTTTTGAAAGGGGCGCCCAGCGTCCCTCCATACTCGCCTGTAAAGAATATTCTGAAAATTACTGTCATGACGCAAGGGTGCATAATGCAGCAAGAAAGTCAGCGTTGTTGGATTGTTGAGTTTAATAAATTCAAAGTATTTTTTTCCTCTGACAATTTTTTTCCTCCTCTGCTACAGTCGCCTCACTGGAATAAATTGGTTTATGAATAAATGAGCCTGCTTTCTCAGTCTTGTTAACATTGTTCTTTTGTGCAAATTCTCAGCATTTTTTTCCAGTCCACTTCAACTTTATGCCCGAGGGCATATATTAAAAATACATATGGAAAGGGATAATGCACACACAACGCAAATTCGTTAAGGATGTCACTGCCTAACAACCGCAGATAAGATGTCACACAAAAATAGCCCACGAAACTCAAAATATATATATTCAGCAGCATGTAAGTTATGGAGTGTAGTGCCATTAGATTGACAATATAAGTATTCAGCAGTGAGAGGCATGCACCCTCTGCCTGTCTGGATATACCCATTTACACACAGCCTGCTGTTGTGGACAGTCTCCATGTTATCCTACTGGAACATCAGTCAATCCCTCAATATTACACATCTGTCAAAAAGTTTCCCCTGCTTGTAATACAAACTATCTATGCCTGTAGGTCATTTATATTATTCTGTCATATCAGCGTAAACAAAAGCTTTTAAGTTTTGCCCTGAATTGGATATATGTAGGGACCATCATTATATTAAAATAGGCCATGTCTTCATCTTACAGTCAATTAAAGATCTGCATCAGTGCCTCAAGCACAACATAATTTTCTTCATATACCTAGAAACCCAAGGGTTTTAACAGACTCTATTTCCATATCTATATAACATAAGGCTCCTGACCTATCTATTAAAAAAAAAAAAACTTTGAAAACTGAATCCCCGACAGAATACAACATCCCTTCAAAGAGACACTTAAATGCACAAGTGGCGTCTGTGTTATTTAATTCTGTTCCTGGATTAAATGAAGTATAATCTTCCGGGTGATCTTTCTCATTTCCATAATCAGACATAAGGGCCGAGGATGGCATGCGCGGCGGGGTGGGGGGCTTCCCACTCAGGCCCCAGTCCGCTCACAGTCCTGCCATTCAGCCCATAAAAGCCGATGGCTGCCTCTCTCTCTACTCAGACCGGCCACTCAACCATATGGAAGTCCGCGGATTTAAATTATTAAGCCTAATCGCTTCATTACTTTTTATGTCGGACTATCCAACTAATCCCTTTAATTTGGCCACTTGATTTTTTCCCCTCATCGGTATCCATAGACTATATAGTCGCTACTCTCCTAAGCCATTCCTTGAAACTCTTGGGGTAGTTTGACTTATTAAAACATGGTCTCATAGTCTACAGCCCTGTCTCTTACACAAATGACTCGAGCTATTAATGCCCGAAAATCCAGATTTGCATAATTCTAATCATCGGTTGCTGTTATCATTATTTAACGGCAGTGTATGGACCATTAGGGTCATGCCTGCGCGCACACTACAATGTCCCCGGAGTACGAACACTCAGTGGAGCACATAATGAAGGCTGTGGTTATCTCTGATATCGGCACAAAAGAAAACACTCCCTAATCTACCTTTAATACGCTGCTTCTATTGCTTTTCGAAAACAAACCTTCTTATTGGTACTGAATCTGTGCGCTCTGAGCGAAATAAAGGAGGAAGAGAAGAAGGGTCTCGATAAGCAATGTGCACTCATGTCTAAGGAAAAATACTGACAAGACGAGTAATGAACCGTGAACTCCACAGTGGAGAAACCAAGGCACCTCAGCCACAGTGTGCAGCCCGTCCTGCTGCTGCTCTCCTGGGCTAGACAACAGAGAGGAGCTGATAACGTTTCGCTTTGGTTCAAAATAGACACAGAGAGGAAAGAAAAATGGAGAGAGGCACTAAATTAAAATCGACATGAAACAGGTCAAGTTTATGGCGATGCTTTTTCGAGCTAATCTTCCCAGGTCGGTTCCGGGTTCAAGTCTTAATGGGCCAATAATAGCAACATTATTCAGAAAATTTTTCATTCCGATGGATGGAATGTAAAACGGCCTTAATCATTATGCAAATAACAGCGCAGCGGAGTAGTGACCCAGAATAGCTGAATAGCCAGCAGGGAGAACACACACACCACACACACACAGACGGAGGGAAAGAGAGAGATGTAGGCTACCTGATCAAGGGCCACCGATGATCTTGTGATTTCCTCGCTGTCAGATTTGGACCCGCCCTCTCTGTCGTCTATGACCAAGTCGATGGGCATTTTGCCTTTCAAGCAGCTGATGTACCGGTGACAGAAATTATCACACAGCTCGTGAACCTTCAGAGAGAGAGGAGGCAGAGGCGGTTACACACTCACCCAAAAGGGACATCATCATATACGACTGACATGTGCAACCACAACACAGCCCCAACTCTCTCTCTCACACACACACACACACACACACACACACACACACACACACACACACACACACACACACACACACACACACACACACACACACACACACACACACACGACAGCCTTTGACATGCAAAAGAGTTTTTAGGCAATTTGGCAAACCCAAAGATCACAGCACAGTTGTTGCATCTAAAATATTTAAATATTTTAAGAGTTAACATGAAGCATGACAGAGTGATCGCTGACACTATATTACCGTTTTGGCACTGTAATAAATAATTAGGCTAAATATGGTCATGAACTCCTTTTTTTTTTTTTTCTTCAAAAAGTTTTATTTTTTTAATCTAAAATTCTAAAGGCTAAGGTGTGTCCAGTTCCCGTGGCAGTGCGCTCCATCCGGACTGTGATAGTAATTTTATTTTTTCTCCTCTCAAAATAGAGATATCCTCGAAAATTGACAGTGACAAGAGGGCTCAGGGGCTACAACGCACTCAACACCCGTGTTAAATTCATCATCGGTGCCCCGGGTAGTGGCCATTAGAGGAGGGTGACCCGCTTGACTGACATTTAAGGTAAACTGTTTAATTCCGTCGACTTATTACATTATCGCTGCCAATGCGGAGCATCTTATCGCCCGAGAAGCAAAAATGTCAGATGGGCAGAGCAATACAGATAACTGCAAACCAACTCAAACTTGATTTACATATAAATGGTATTTATAGTTGCACAGTATACAGTTTACAACCTCTTTTTTTACAGCACAGGTTGCATAATCTGAGAAGGGCAGTGCATGGGAAGCAACTTTTAAAGACTAAAACTTTTAACAGCTTTCATAATATTCCATAATGTTACAGTTTGGGTTAAAGTTGACTGTACATGCTACTGTAGTCCATCTGATACGGAGACAAATCAGAGTTTTACACCCACTACTCCCTCTATTCACAGATGGCTGCTGGGGCCTTTTTGCCCTCCACAAAGAATCATTTCTAAAAAACCCGCAAAGTTCGCCTATGTTTCACCTTGCATGCAATTTCTGCCAGCATTAAACTTCATTAAAACATGCGGGGAGATTTGGCCACAGAGATATCCGTTCCAGTTGTAACAGCTTGCGTCGTGATTAAACGCGGAAGAGAACTGGCCCCTTGATTGATTTTGACGCTAATTATAACCGACTAGCAAAAATACATTTTTGCAAACACAGCCCATAGGTCTGAAGTGGCACACCGGACAGAAATGGCGAGAGAATATTACCTTCTCCAGCTCCAGAAGATGAAATCGTAAAACTTGAATGGCTTGAATCATCTGAAAAATTAAAATAACAATGAAAAATGAGCTGCTCACATCTCTTGGTATTAAACAGACACGTGTTTCTCAATACAAGTAACCACAGACGAGGAAAATATTCATATGAATGGATTTTATGTGGAACTGATATTAAACTTAGACGTTATTGCAATATGGAGAGCAGGCATACAGTATATGCTGGTGCTGCAATAAGCCTCAGAGTCAGAGATCTATTAGCCACCAACTAGTCGTGAGGAAAACGTAACTGTCACATCACATTCAAAGTACCAAACTGTACAAAGTGAAAAGCATGAATAGAATAACTTTCCAGGCAGAGTTCAAAGGTTTGTGTCAGCTGTAACAGCGGCCCTTCATCTACAGATACAACCGGGGGCCATCATGATATCAAACCGCCCAGAGAGAGGAACAGCACCTCCAATCCTGCTTTGACTTTTCAGAACCGCATGGCTCTCTGACACATACAACCCGTCAATAAGCATGCAAATAACAGCTGGTACATATAAAAAAAAATACTCTGGGAAAAAATAGAAAATGTAATTTGTCACATACAAAAATATAATGTATCTTACCAGATTATCCAATTCTGGATTTGATGAAAATAAAGGCTTTTCTGCCCGGATCTAAAAGCAAAAACATTTTCACAAAATATATTAATATATGATACAGTTATAAATATTGTATAACGTAAGATTACATGTAGCATGCAAGTGCACGTAATGGCGTAGCCTATTAATTCCTACTTTACGCACAGCAAACACTATGCAATTTAAACATTTTAAGTCACTTTTCTTTATTAGTGAATGCCATTTTATTTTCTCTCATTGCAGGCTTAACTTTACGCACAAAAGCGAGAGCTCCACACGTAATGCATGCAGGTGAGAGCTCAACCAGCCCGAGCATGCAGATTTAAAAAAAAGTCAAACTTTCCTGACCTGTTTTGCAAACACTGCTATGTCTTCATTGAAAGATTCCGATGAACAGACGTCTCCTCCCGCCACCCCAGGCTCTCTGGGGGTGCAAGTCGCTAATTCACATTTCTCAAAAATCAGTGCAAGCAAGGGGAACAGGGGGTGCCTGGAAACACACACAATAGCAAATGTCACTAGAGAGAACAGCGCCGGGGTCAAGACTACTCCAGGCTAGATTTAGCCAGCCATGCTACTCTTCAACAACTCGCCCATGGGGACTGCTGCTGCAGCCCATGCTATTATATTATGCAGAGGCTCGGAGAAAGGCTGCAAACAGCGGGCAGACTTCTGTGATTAAATCTAGGCGCGCCTAATAGCATAAAAGCTTTAGAGTCAGTCAAACAATTTCTTGCACAGGTCTCCGTTTGGATCCAGGCGTGTGTGTGTGTGTGTGTGTGTGTGTGTGTGTGTGTGTGTGTGTGTGTGTGTGTGTGTGTGTGTGTCGTTTTGCGTGTGCGTGTGTTTGGCGAGAGCCTCTGAAGCTGTAGGCGACTAGATGTGCGCACATTTGTTGATTATTTATTGTTTAGCTCATCAGAGTAAATATGTGCAGACTGGTAATGTGTTGAAAGTTAGGTCAGTATATGGCGTAAGATGGAGAAACTGTTACTGGCATGTTTAGCCACCCTGAAGATATCATGCTTAGTTTTTTAATTAACTCCTGTAAATTAATAAATGACATGCATATGTGGGATTTCCTTCAAACGCGATATATTTTTAATTTCCTGAAGCCTGGCACATTATACACAATTAATTAAAATTGTTAAAAGAGAGAGGTAATTATTTTGCTCACGATAAACGATAAAATATTTAAAAGAAATTAAGCAAGTCAAATAAAAAAATAAATAATAATACATAATTATTCTTAAGAGTCAAAATACATTTTCCAGTGAACCAAATAGCGGGACATTTGTGAGATAAACTCCATGAGTAAGCTATATTTCTTTTTCTAATATTTGTGCAGTTGTTTAGCAGCAGAAACATGAAAAAAAATAATTTCCGAACTGTGCAACAATAAAAGAACAAAAAGGGCAGCAGCCACTCTCTTTCCCAGCGCCTCTGCAGCAGTTTGGGCTCCATGCAGTGTTTTGCTGAAACACTTCACCGAGACGCACGGCCGTCCCGGGAATTCAGATGGTGTTTTTCCTGCTCCGGGACTGACTTTGCACCCTCTAGCCCACTCTGACTGCCCCCTCCAGGCCTGGATGCACGCCTGCCTGCCAGAGAGTGAGTTTCCCCGTGGACCGGAGGCTTGCACCTACCCGTATATAGCGTCTTTATCTCTCTTGAGAGCGTCGTTAACAGAGGAGCCCATACTGGGAGGCATGGTGTTGGTGTGGGCGGTGTGCGGATACTGGTGGGAGTGCAGCTGGGGCCCGTGGTTGAGGTGTACCGCCTGCATGGACCGGGCGCCGTGCGGGTCTCCGTACATGGTGGTCGGGATGCCCACCCCGTCCATCCCGTAGTGGGGCAAGTCTTCGTACTGCACACAACAAACACGCGGGTGCACAGTGAATATTCATGCACAAGAATAAACTCTGGTTATAACTTTGCTATAAAACCACAAGTCAGGAATATATTATAAAAGTTATTTGAAGTATTAGAAGTGAGACCTGAAGTCTTCTAAATAAAAAAATAAAAAAGGAACATAAAAAAAATCTGCCACAAGGCGAAATAGTTTCATTAATTTCTAAAACAAGTCGACATGTTTCAGCATTTTTCTTAATTCAAAGGGGTTTCCTGACACTAGTGATCTGAGCTGCCTTTTTTGCTTTCTTTCATGATACTGAGACTCTTCACATATGCAAAACAAGAGAAATAAATTCACCTCGGTCCCTTTATTTCGTACTTGTTTTCAGGGAAAGTTTTAAAGACTGTAATCTACGTGACTTGTTAAGCAGGATATTGTTCACAGTAAACAGACTATTGCGTTTATTCTGAAGTGAAGACTACTTTTTGTTTTCAACTTATTCACAGTGACCCTTGTAGCTCAAATAAATATGAATGATTCAATATGTTTTAAAAAATACTGGGAGTAGAACATGTAAAACTAAAGCTACATGCCTCAGTTATTATCATTACTACTATTATTATCATTATTATTATTAGGAACCAGGCAGTATAAGTTTGAACTCCACGTCTGGTTTCCTGTGTTTTCACTGTGTACAACAACAATTGTCTTAAACTTGTAAATTGCAGTGTTTTCTAATTTTAAAGGCTCATAATTGTGCAGCATGTAATAACCCACCAAGCACACTGTGATTAGTGCATGCCACAAACACAAGTAAACGCATGTTGCGATTTTCAGATGATGTTAAACTGGAACTGAGATATTCAAACTTTTTCACGTGTCAGTTTTGAGTTGAATAATGTAGTCTCGCCTTGAACACGGTTGTTTTGGTAGATGTTAAACTCTGCCGGTGTGCTTGGAAGCAGAAATGTTGATTTAGGTATGCTGAAGCCTAAGTAAAAGCTTTACTCGAGGTTTGCTTCTTTAACAGATTAAAAAAAAAGAGGCTTGCATTTTTGATAGTGCTCTCTAGAAGTGACACACAAGTGCCGGGAAAAGAGTAAAAAGCATTTTCACTTAAAGCTGAGCATTTCGACCCTAAAGGCAAAGAGGTGCAAACCCCAGCGTGGTGCAGCTTCAGTGCCAAACTATAGCAGCTAAATGTGTCCAGTGTGCCCCCAACATCTCTGCTTTTACACTGTTTACTATCCGTGTGACGATCCCAGCCGCTGTTCTGAAGCTGCAGCGTATGAATCAAAGCGTTTGTCATCACCTCATTGCCAAAAAAAAAAACTGCCTCACTGGCATTATGCTAATTGTGCATGTTTTAGCACATTTTGCTGTGTAAAGTCGAGTGATGAAGCAGAACTGACGGTGAAATAAGGATTTTTGTTTTGTTCAAAAATGCTCCACTCAATATGAAATCTTGACGGAACCGTCTGAGGAGAAATGTGGAGATTTGTTTTGCCTCTATGCCCTCCCCCATTTCGCTTCCAGTAACTGGCCTGTCATAACTAATCTAAAAAACGTAGCCGATGTGAGATATGATCACGCTTCCAATGTCCCTCAGTGGTCCGGTTTGTGGTGCAAACGAAATGGGCCGCGCGTAATACCGTTCCAAAAGACGCCAAAAAAATGAAACTGTGTCTCCATGTGTCAGAAGACGACAGAAACTTTCGCCGCGAGTATGTGTGTCCGTGCGGGTATGTGTGTCATTAAGCCACGTTACAGTGCAGGATTGCATTCAAGCACAGCAGACTTAGAGAAACTTTTTAGGGGGATTGCCCTACGTACCCGTTGCGCCATAACCCTCCTGACTCCCTGGTCGTCCTTTCAGTTTAGATATATCCCCTCTGAGGCCAGGGTGGAGACGAAATGAAGAAAGAAAATCCAAATAAATGGGAAGATGTTTCAGCCAAAATCCCGTATGCCTCTTTTTTTCCACGGAACGGTGAAGCCAGCCCCCGCTTTCTGCGCAAGTTTAGCCCAGGCGCGGCGAATAGGTCCTCGGCTATCCTCGGGGCAGCGGCGCCACGCTCCTTTTCCAAAACCAGAATGAAAATAAAATAGCCCCTCAAACAAAACTGGCGACTCTCATGCCTTTTTGCCACTCCGCCTGTCAGTCAAAACGCGAGGGCTTGTCAAAAGTACCGGATGAATGATGGTCCGACGCGCGTCTCCAAGGGATCGGCACCACCTAAATGTTAATGGTCACAATCACAGTTAAAAAATGAAGCAGCTCTCCTCTCGTTTTCTTTGATCACTCTCGGCTCCCAGCTTGATTTTCTTATGCAAAAGCGTCTAGAGGAGATCAAGAGGAGGTGGGGTGATAATTCTGGCTTAGGCTTTCTTAAAGGAGCCACGATCGATGCTGTGCGTGTGTGCGTATATATGTGTGTGTATGTGTCTGTATGTGTGTAAGTGCGTGTGTATCCGTGAGCCGCCTGCCCGTTTGTGTACAATGGATGTGTGTGTTGAGCTGAGGAGGAGCGGAGGATCTGGACCAGACTGCTGAAACCCGGAAGTAGTGGTGGCCATAACAGGTCGCGTCTTACACAACGCACCGGGCTGCAGCAAGTCGTGCGGAGAGGAGGGGGGGTGGGAGGACCATGCGAGACCAGCCAGACGCACCGCGAGCTGCAACAACACGGGGATAAACACCGAAGATCCAACTAGGACTCCAGCTTCATGTCTCATTCTCATAAAATGACTTTAATCTTCAGTCTGGGGCCGTTTGTAAATACTGAAAGGCCTGTATTTCGGGATTGACGCGTCCAGTATCCACTTCTCTGCTTGTAAACACTTTATTAACGGCGAATTGAACAAGCTTTCAACTCTGATGTGAGATATTGTGAGGTATGTTATCGAGAGCTTATATGATCTAATTGTATATCAAAGTTGGACTGGATATAGCAAGTATATAAGCATTCCTATCATAAACAAATAATAAGCTAAAACTATTATTCTAATAGTTTTATAGTCAGGTTAAGCTGCTGGTAGGCTGTCACCACCATGTCTGCATGTTATCCACAGTGCAGGCTGGAGCCAAACATCCAGTCTGGCAGGTTTTGACGTCTTGTAGCGTCTTGTCACAATTAACTTCTGTAGCCTACAGACGGTTTGCTTGCACGTTTGCATTAATGTGCATACGATTTGACAATGGGAAAGCAAAGGCTATAAAATGTTAGGAAAGTGTCAACTCCAGATAAAAAGAACAATAAATACAACTGTCTTCAAGCTACTTTGCGAGAACGGTTTATATTGAATTTGAATAATTGATTGTTTTATGTGCAAAAGCAGATGAATTACTCCCCATCCTGACACTGACCCTTCATGCTGGATTCTGAAAAGAAAAAGTCATTAAAACGTTACAGAAGCTCTGCAAAGCATCTTTTAGATCCAAATAACAGTTCACATGTCATCCGTCCCTCTCCCCCACAGCAGCGCTGAATGGGTCGCTCCAGTCTGCCCGGGCTGTCCAATGGCAGAGGGGCTCAGGGATGGGAGCCCCCTATTGGCTCCCCACATGATCGATCCGGACCTGATTGATCGGTTTTAGGCCACATTTGCGAGGAGGCGCAAACTAAACATCGTCCGCGAACAGAAAACACACACACTGTTTTCTGTCAACTTTTATAGGCTGTAAATTCACCAAAACACTGATTATATACATATAGACCAATATATCTCCTTTCTCTCTCTCTCTCTCTCTCTCTCTCTCTCTCTCTCTCTCTCTCTCTCTCTCTCACACACACACACTCACACACACACACACACACACACACACACACACACACACACACACACACACACACAGACACCAATGTTCACTTTACCTCCATTCTAAACGCACTCACACTCTGACTTAACTTCTCAAAACCAAACAGACCCAACACTCGAATTCAGATATTGTCAAGTTTCTTCTCTCACAGAAGTTATCATTTCACCGTGTGTCTCTTCACGGTTTGCAGTGCAGAGGTTGTAAAACTTTGGTCAAATATTGATGAGCTTTAATTCATGGAGAGGAAACTTAGAATTATGAGTAATTTCAAGAAAAGTTATTATATCATTGAGTAATGTGTGGATGTAAATTAACAAAATAGTTTGAATTTACTACGTGAACTCGTTATATTTCATTCCTCACCGGGATATAAAGGGCAACAAATCGTATTTCATTTAGTCTATCAATGTTTTTTTATTATTATTATTATTATTATTATTATTATTATTATTATTATTATTATTATTATTATTATTAAGAAAAGAGTATAACAGCCTCAAAAGCTGCATTAAATATTAACGATATATTTCATGGCATATGAACTCATATAAAGACGGGATAATTCCTAAAGGATTTCCAGAAATTCCATTTTGTTTATTTTTGTGGTTGTTTTCCACATGATGATCCCGACTACAGGTTTACCCAACTTTTCATTTATTTCTCAGCCCATAACACGTAAACGGAGAGTGTGTAAAAGAGCCACATTATCTCCTGATTATGCTCATAAGGTGTTGCTGGTCGGTGACAGCCCGTTTGAAGATATATTTTTTTTTTTTTGCAGCGCGTCCAGTCATCGATCATCTGCCCCCGGTGCCAGAAATGGTGTCATAACATGATAATGCGGCTTCACACATTCGGCGGTGATTCCTGCGGTAAAACCCGAGCGGTGGGATCCGATGGGACAAATGTACAGGCATGAAATGACTATCAAAGCCTCCTGCAGACCGGCCGGTGAGGCTCCGGGGCGCGGACAGCAGAGAAGCCACGAAGCCGCGCAGGAGCCATGGACTTTTACGCACAGAGATACCGGATCAAATAATAAACTGGGTTGACTTGTACTCGTCGAGTTACTTAATTCAATAATTTATTGGTGAGTAGAAGCTCTCATTTTATTTTTTATGGCGTATGCCTATTTAATTAAACAGCGTAATATTGTCATTGATATTTTCTTGATGGGAAGTTATTTTTAATTAAACAAGAAGCTGTTGTTTAAATCCACTTTCAGCTAAATGTGTGCATTTAGTGAAACGTAAACAGGATTATAGCCTGGCTCACTACACCACAAGGCACACTAAATGTTAAGAGGGTTATAGAGAAAAAAAGCATAGCTAAATTAACATGAAAGGAGACCACATCAGCGCCTGACCACTGTAAAATAACTACAATGGCATTATAAAGCAATTAAGCTACGTCAATTAGCGTCTATAAAAGCAAACTGGAGCTCCACTTTCTCTCCTGGACTTGCTCTTTCGTGAGGGTCAGCGCATTTTGGCATCCTGAAAGAGAGAGGGGGGGCAAATACCGTCATTTATGTTTAATCCGCTTTGCGATGACGGTAATGCTTTGAGTCGTTTCAATAAAATCAGCAGGTATTACTTTCAAACGGCTGAATGTAAATGGACAGCATGTCTGACTGCCGAAACAAATGGATGCGTTATTCCACGGCCTGTGCGCCGTGACTTGAGCAGTTTGGAGACAAAGACGAGCTGCAACTTTTATGTTAGTTTATCAAAACACACGCAACATGGAAAACGTCTAAGACGTGTATTCCTCTAATGTTACATATTACTATTTTCAGTCGTCGCCAGCTATTTTGAGTTACAGTGTTGTAATAAATAATGCAAATAAAAAAATGTATTTTAATAAGTGCACTTTGAGTAAATTTTTCCCTCCAGGTCAGAGCATGACTGTCCGAGCCTTTGTGGTTGCCTGTCTGTGTGGAGCCACTGGCTGCCCGAGGTTTCAAACTGAGGTCAAACTTTTTGCAGCTCTGCGCCCAAACGTGTTGGGATCTGCAGAAGGCCACCGAGTCTCTCTGCTTTGTGTCACCGCTGCAGCACACAGGCAGACAGATAGACCTGCTGCAAAGTTTTCACAGCTCATCTAATTATATGAAACTACTAGTATATTATCGCCTGTCAGAATATCCAGCCGGATTCATTAAGGGTGCATTTAGGCGCTGTGAGCGCAGTCTAGGAAAAGGCGCTCGGCTTTGTACGAGTAAATGGTTTCTCTTGCCTCGAAGATTTATTTTAAAAGTTAGTGTAAAACCCAGTGTCACATGTTAAAGGCATGTATTATAGCCTGATTCTCCATCGTCGTTTACAAACTGTTGTAACGTGTAGCTAAGGGTGACATTATTTTGAATACAGTTTGTCTCTGTAACAGATAATTGTAAAAGGATGATGAGGTGTTTGCGAAAGTTTGATGATTTAAAAAAAAAAAGAATGGCACTAATATTACGAGTGTTCAATTACATGGCACCGAAAACATCCTGGTTAATAGGCTACTATGGCGTGTGTTAAGCATTGCTTTGGTATAATGGCAATAATATAATGTTTCGCAATATTAATTTTAAACCATGAAATCAGTTACACTGTGTACCAGGGGTAACGCTTTCCTCTGGGAGTTTTCACTTCTGTTGCATCCTGCCGTTTGGCCCCCATGTTAATCTGAGCTGCTCTCGTCTCTCACACACATTAATGCTTAATCATTTGCGCCTTCTACCGGACCTGTTGGAAATTACATGAGCTGCAGAAAGGCAGAGGAAGAGTCTTGCTCAGATAATTAAGATAAAAAGCAACCCCGCAAAATAAATCGACCGTTAAACTTTGTGTGTACTTCTGTTGGATTGTCCAACAGATTTTCCAGCATGCTGCACTAAATGCTAAATATTATGTTTGAATCTATAAAGAAATGGTTATATTTCTTGTGATCTTTGTTCATTTAAATATTTTAACATGCTAATAAAATATAGAAAAGTGCTAGTTGTCTTTTGGTGTGTTGCCTTTTATTGCAAATGTCTGTTTTTAAGTTTTTTTTTTTTTTTAAGTTAGATGTGAGAGCAATCAATTTCTATTGCTGCATTCACTCTGAACGTGACATAAGTAACATTTTACCTAAATATGACGTTTGAGCTTTTCTTGAGCTCCAAACAGAAATAATTTCCAACTAAAGTCATAAAATCTAAAGATGGTAGCATTAAGCATTCAACCCTTAGATTAAATTTGGTGCACAAATTAAACTGCACTCAGGAGCTTTTTAAAAAAAAGCACAAAAAAAACATCTCCTTTCTAGATGACACAATGTGTAAAACTATAACTAGTATCTGCGTTTCAAATATAAAAGCAGTAATTTAAAGCTTCATTTAGCTCTGTTAAGGCCTTAAAGTAAGACAACTGCTGCTGCTTTCTCACTGAACACCTCATACGTAGGTGTAACATTAAAGTGGACATTAACAGATACATGATGAATAACTGCAAACTACTGAACCTGAACAGATACAAGAGCTTTTGGATGTGACAGCCACACTGACATCGCTGCATCACACCTATAGATACATATGTGATGAACAGCTGCTTTCCCATATGGTGAGAACAGTGTGAAAATAGATGCACACATATTTATATATATATATATATATATATATATATATATATATATATATATATATAGAGATATAAATGTGTACATTCAAGCACACGCACACACACACACACACACACACACACACACACACACACACACACACACACACACACACACACACACACACACCAGGTCTGTGTGCTGAATGCTGCCAGTCAATTTTCACATTGTGCCGCTGGCTGACCCGGTGGCCAGTGGTACAATGTGAAAATTCTCCAGCTCCACTTTTATTCTGAAAGGCTGCCAAGTCTGAATTAACCCCAAAGATAGGTAGAGAGCTCATCACTCTATCACACACACCTCACTCTCTCTCTCTCTCTCCTTCTCTCTCTTTCTCTCAAGTCTCTCACCCTCCCCTTCCAGCAGCATTTGTCACTGCCGCTATTATTTCAGGTGTGCTAATGGTGTCGCAGACACTTTTGCTGAGAGAGGACGGAGGGAAAAGAGGAGGACTGGAGGAGAAAAGGAGGAACACACGGAGTGTATGTTGTAATATATATCCATTCTCCCCCAAAAATCAAGGGGTGAAGGATTTGGGTGTGGGAAGGGTATGGGAGTCATGTGTTGGCCAGTCGCACCGTTCAGGGTGGCACCGGGTAGATGGGTGAGGATGGGGAGGGGTCTCTCACACCTCCCAGGGAGACTGTGAATTGATCAGCACCTTTGAGAGAGAAGGGGAGGGAGGGAGAGAGGGAGGGAGGGAGAAAAAGTGAGAAAAAAAGGAGAGCGGCAAAGCAGAGGGATGAAGGATGACGATGAGGAGAGAACAAGTGGAAAAAGCTGGGTGTTGGAGCCGAGCTATAAAACCAGGAGGGGGGAAAACAGAGCGATATGAAGGGAGGAGTGAGGGAAGGCTGCAGAGGAGGTGTGAAGACTCATCTTTTCCTGGATGGGTGTGAGTTAAGGCTGGAGTGGAGAGTGGCCTGGGAGCACAGCATAGCCTAGTGGTAATAAACCAGCAAGCCCCAGTAGAGAAACAGTCAGCATCAGCTTTAGATATAAATATTCAGTCTGTGTAGGACATGTTTTCTGAAGTTCATCGATCAATAATTCAATAATACAGCTGTTACAACCTCACAGAGTTGTTTTTCTTAATATGACGATTTTGATTATTTTCTCCATTAGTATATTATGTATGGAGGTAATTTTTCTTCAATTTAAGTGTCATGTAGTTTTTTTTTTTAACAGACTCTGTCCTCAATATAAATATAAAGTAACTGTTACTTAAAGCTGGGAGCTCAACATAATGCAGATGATCTCTATTTTTTGTTAGTAGAAGGTCTTTTATTTATTTTTGTAAACAAGGATTTAAAGAACCTCCTACATGTTGTTTGTGTATTGCTTTTTGGTTGTTTCTTTAATTAAAATGATAGATATGTCGGTTTCCCTCAGGCTTTGCAACCAAACTGTACCACATTGACTCTTTTTTGATTTTCAGAGTAAAACCATTCCTTCATATGATGACTGGTTCCTTGCCCATGCGGCTGGAGTATAAAAGCCTAAACCATGACCAGCATTTGGCTTGTGGCTGATCTGTATCTCCGAGCCTGCAGTAAACACACGGTCACCATGAAAGTTGTAACACACACACACACCACAAAACCGCTGTGCAGTACTCAAATAGTATGTCAATGAAGGCGATTAAAAACTAGAGCATTTCAGCTGCCTCTCTGATTGAGTCACGCTGTTAGGAAAAATTTATTAATTTCCTAAACAAGTGCCGAGTGAACAGTTTCAGATTAAACTTTGACAGGCTTTGTTAATTCCTCTATTCCGGTTATTAAATCACATTTCTTGTAAAAGTGTTTCTTCACAAAAAAAATGCTAAAAGCATCAAATGAATACAGTACTAAAACACAAAAATAGAAAAGAGAAAGGGGAATTTAACAATAATATAAATATAATCAAGTGAAATATATCAAATAAAAGGTAGTGCAATATTTGGAACTACAATGGAAATAAGTCTTCATATTGTCACACTTGACATTTTTGTAGCTGTGTGATGTGACATCCCCCTTCCTTGATGTCAAATAAACGAAAACAAAAAAGAGAGAGACTGATGCAGCGCTGTAAGAGATTAGATATGAAACTAGCTACAAAAAGGTCTGTAATCCATGTAAATACTAAACTAAAAAGATCATTTGAAAATATCATCAGATTAGGGTGCCTTCAGGTGCTTCATGGACTGTTGGAGAAGCGAGGTCCATGCACCTTAACACTGTTTTTTTTGCTGTTCTTGCTAACAATTCAGGGTGTAACTAAAAACGTCCACTGCCAGTGGACTGCAACCCCGTCCGACAGGTATTCAGATACGAGCCTGCTACCGACGTGAAAACCAATAGCAGAAGACTTTCTTTCTTTTGGTCAGCAGTTTAAATTATCTGCAGTTCATCTAAACATGTCTTAGGTTAGGTTTTGTCTTTCAGTAACTGCCTCTGAGAGAAATAAGACACCTTGATAATATGCCTAAGATAAAAGGCAGGTTAGGTTTGTTACAATGTGGACCTCAAAATAAATTAGAATCAGTTAGAGAATTGTTGCGATTGAAATTGATATAATGCAAATATTTGACATATACATATATACACACATCAGGTCAGATACTTGAACACCAGTTCAGCGAAGGGGCACCCGCCCATCCTGGCAGCCATGAATCAGATTACCAAACATACTGATTGACTGCAGCGGTTGCTAGTGAACCTACAGCCATCTCTCCTAAACAAAGTTATCTCTACCGAAGTTCATGAAGGGGTCAGTGGTCACATCATCTCATCTAAGATCCCTCGTATACTGTACTACCCTGCAACCTCCTATTAAAGAAGCTTTCAAAGCATACCGTACATTCCCGTCATGACAACAAATGTCGGAGATACAATAAAGTGCAGGAGACTGGTTCTGCTGTGGCTTTGCTGCAATAAATGGAAGCAAAAAAAATAAATAAAAAAAATCCACCAAGGCTTTTCAAACAATGAGACACAATCTAGTTTTCTGCGAAAAGTTCTTCACACGCAAACTGTCAAAGAATCAAGATAGCATGCTTTGTTGTAAATTTATTCCACTTAGCTTTTGTTAATTATCACAAGTGTCACAACCATCAAAAGACAACAACAGACGACTAATGTTTGACACTTCTATCTTTATACCCTTTGTTCTGTCGCTCTTTCTTTCCTCCTTTGTTTATCGCACACCTGCCTCAGATAATAATTTTTCCTTCTCACTTTTTTTTTTGCTTCGTCCTTGAATTTCTAAATGCAGACAGAACCTGTAAATTTGAAGATTTCTATTCCAAAGAGCCGTATACTGCATCCCCTTCTGCAGGGAAATGAAAGGTCACCCTGAATTGTAGAGACAGATAGAGAGAGCAGAGATTTGCAAGATAGGTGTACTTTAATTTAGGCGTTATTTAATTCAGAAATGAAACTCCTCCACTGTGGTAGTCTGTTATGTGTTTTTAAAAGAATGGAAAAGTTCAGTCATTATGAGGGTGAAACTGAGGAGTTACCTGCACTTTATCACTTTCATTACAAGCAGTTTAAAAAAAAACAACACATTAATCAATGCCTGGCATCTTTTGTCCATGATTTCTTTCTCTTATTTCTATACACAACATGGTTTAAAGTGATATTGAGTAAATACTTACATAAATACTGTTTTTCAACAATAAATGATTTTATAATTTACTTTTCAAAAATCTTCTATAGGCGTAAATGGTCTCCATGAAAAGAATTTGGCTGGGTTTTGTATTTTGCATTTATATATTTATATATATATATATATATATATATATATAGATATAGATATTAGATTAGAATGTAGCCTGAGATCATTTGGTGATCTGAGGAATTTATGTAACATTCATTTAGTTTTGATCAGTAGTTTTTGAGTAAACATAACTGAACTGGAAAACGGACTCAAAAGATTGCTGTAATCCAACAAAGAGAGAAACAGAGCAGCTGCGGCTGACCACTTGTGCTTTTCCGAATGGGAAAAACATCCAGAAACAGTGACAGAGTTAATCAGTCCGGATTGACATGTTAGCAGTGATTACATTGTGCCTGGATTAGCTCCTCACCACCAAACCACCAGAATTTCCACTGCAGCGGGGGTTTAAATTCCCACTTCCTGTTAATTTCACCAAATCCTGGAATATAACCTAAAACCGAATTTACTCTACATATAAAGTGTCCTAATCTCACAGCATGGGACCCATAGACTGATATAACATTCTGCAGGTAATTGTGCATGAACAGTATAGTAGTGACAAATAAATCTAGGCATTTGTTTTAAATTAGTTAAAGTATCAGATGAGTGGAGTTACTGCATTAGGACCACTCACAATGATACTCAGTCACACACTGTGAAGGTATTACAAGTGAAATAAGGCATTAGAAAAAAATCAGACTCACTTTCTAGACTCCAAACATCTGCAGTGATGGAAAGTAACTTAAACCTTACACACATACAGTATATCCATTTTATGAACCTTTATACTTCAAATCCAGAGGGAAATATTGTACTTTTTACTTAGCTAGATTTATTTGACAGTTTTAGTTTACTAGTTACTTTGCAGGTTCATACTTTAGATACAAATATGTATCATATGATCAACAAATAAAATATGATCCATCTTTTAAAATTTAAACTACCCAACAGCATTTAAAGTAGCTAAATTAGCTCTTTGCCAACTATCAATGCATCAAATAAGAACAACCCAATAATAAACCTTCTGCATGATAAGTACTTTTAATTCTGGTTCTTGGAGTATATTTTGATGACAATAATTCTGTACTTTTACTTGACTGAATCTTTGCATGCAGGACTTTTACTGCAACAGTATTTTTGCACTAAGGTATAACTTCTTTTAAATAAGTAAAACAAAAAAAATAATCTGTGTATGTCTCTGCCACTGCCCATCTGTGACACAAATCTAGTTAGACTAAGTGCTAGAATTACTTGCAAATATTTTTTGAACTGTGCCTGTAATGTCTCACTGTTCTTATGGCGGAAACACAAAATCTACCGGTGATTTAGGAGCAGTGTGGGTTAATCGGAGTCTCCCGAGGGAGTCAACATCACAGGGCCGCGCATAAACATTTTAGAGATTGACCTTTAACCTATCAGGCACTTAAACAAAGAAAGTCTGGTGGGGTGACATGTCCAAAACCATTACAGATCACATGCAATTTCCCTCAGACATTCAGACAGGTAAATTGTGTGCATGCATGACACAGGCTCTTGCAGAAAGTCCCATTGTTGGTCCACAAGATCCCAAAAGCTCCTCAAAGTAACACAGGTAAATATCTTTGATTCTCCAACGACTACATATCTATCGTGAAATGCACATGGAATATGCCTGCATGCAAATACACACACACACACACACGCGCCTACAAACATATTTCGCAGCCTGTCTGAGAGCCAGTCTCCGGCTGACAACATCAGTGCAACCTGATCCGGCTTAATAAAGGCCCTTACCTGCATTTACTGCTCCGTTAAAACGCCCTCTTGTTGTTCTACCAATTCACCACACTATAATTGCACTGAGGCTGCATATGGTCCTCATCTAGTGCCCAGCACAAGATAAAAGCAAACAGCCTGCGAGTGTACAACGCAGGGGAGAAAGTGTGTGCGCATGTTCATATACTTGACTGTTGTATGTGTGTGTGTGTGCGCTTGTGTGTATGTATGTAAGCATTTTAGGGCAAATTGGACTCAACATAACTCAGGGGATAGTTTGGGAAACTGCATGATGTCACCCTTATTACACTGTAAACGCAGTTGATTTGGCTTTGAGGATTTCTGCATGCGGCAGCCTCAGACATGTGCGCTGAGGCTGCTCCACAGATCCCACCTCCACATCCAGGCTTTGAACTTTTTACTAGTATCAAAGTGAAGTATTAACACATCAAGCCAAATTAGTCAGGTAATTAGTCACTTATTGTTTGTGTTTTATTACTTTCCAAGAATATTTGGGATAGTTTTACTCCAAAATGAAATTTAAAAAAGGGCTTCTATAGATTGACAGTACGTCACTTATATCCTTGGCTGTAACACGTATACAGATAGGGCCCTTTATATTTTCAAAATGATGAATCTAAGACCATGGCTTTGGCAAGAAACTAAATAAACAGCTCAATAACTGGATCAAGACTGACAGGAGATTGGCTTGAGGACAACCTCACAGTGCTTCCTTCGTGCTAATGCCAGTGCTTTTGCCTGCTCTGCCCAGTCAGGTTTATGAAAGTCAGACGGATTAGAGCCCAGCTGGGGCTCAGTAAACCAACACTCGGCCCTCGGACTCACACCACCATACATGACTTCCCAAACAAATCTCGACGTCTACCCCACCCTCCTTTATTTTGGGCTCCTCTCGATGTTCTCCCCTCGCTGTTTTTCCTCTTCACAGGCATCGCTAACACAGCCTTGCACTGCAAATCACACACACGTCTCTCCAAACACAACACACACACACACACGCGCTCTGCTCCAAATTAAAATACCAAGGCTTATTGAGCAATATTCTTCTAATGGTTTCATCCACCAATGGTTTTATCTGTGCACACATAAACACACATGCAGCCTCTCAGCTCCAAACAAAAGGAGCTGCTCTCCTCTCTTCTTACGTAAGCTGGCAGAAAATCTCCTAAATCCCTCTCTTTTGCCGTTGTTGTGTTGCGTCTCGGCTGGCGCACCCTCTCGAAAAGCATCTGAGACCAGGGCAATTAGAACCTGAGCAGGGCCTTTGGGCATCAGACCATTTAGCATAGAGGCTAATAAGGCTGGCTATCGAAAAGCCCAGACCTATTGGCACAGCAGCGCTGTTCAGTATTGAAGGTGATTTGACAGCACTGAATCGTATCAAAGAGCTTCAAGATGTTTGATTCTCCCAGTGAGAGCTTGTATTTGGATAGTTTTTCTGGAGTGAATGTGAGGAATTCTATCTCCTAGGACTCGCAGCACCCATCTGCTCCCTTAATATATATAAAAAAATGTCTGTTTTGAGTGCCAAATTGGCTCTTTGTTGGGTACAGAGGAATCTTTAGAAGAGGCCGCTGTAGAAATAAATGCTACATAAGGACATAGCCTGCTGTCATGTAAGAAAATGGACCTTAATATAAAATCTATAAAGAGAAAAAATAATTCAGATGCAGACTCAAATTTGTAACACCACAATTGGTGTGCATGTTAAAAAATGGCAATAAAACACGGACTGCTAGCTAGCACAGCAATGTGATAAATTTTTCTGGAATCCAGTCAGCAATTTTAATCTTTAAATATAAAGACAAAGTCTGTGCCTTCACAACCAGCAACTTCTTACTTTTAGGTTTACTTGAGGAGTATCACAATTTCTAACACTCTGACAGGTGCATAAGTACAAAAATCTGTCAGATGATCAGAGGGAAACAGCTGGAAGAAAGCATTAGAGTGGGATCCAGAGGCAATGTGTGTGCAAGAGACAATGAGAGGAGATGAGATGAGATGAGAGGAAAAGGTCATAAAGAGAAAAGGAGAGGGAGAGGAGTGAACAAGGCAGAAGAAAAGCAAAAAAGAGAGAAAGAAAGAAAGAGCAATGGAAGGTTGCTGCTAATTCTTCCATATCTAAGCCTCTTTGCAGAAACTCCCTTTGTCTTCCAAGTCCCAGTCATTAGAGCCTAATCCTATCAACCAGGGGCTAATCTGAGGGCAGAGGGTTCAGCCCCCTCAGCTCCACAGGCCAACACACACACACACACACACACACACACACACACACAAACAGGTACACACATAAATGTAAAAGACACACAAGAATTTACACATTCATGCACTTGCACGTGTACACACAAGGAAATGTACAGATGTTTAAACATGCCTGCGCACACACAAACTCGCAAAAAAATGAGAAGCCCATTTTTATCAAACTAATTAAATCTGAACTATGTAAATGTAGACTTTTAGCCAAAACTTTTAGGTTTTGTGATGATCTGCTTTATGCCTGGGTGGATCGGAGACATGCCGTACGTGCCGGAAAAGTCACTCTGTGAGTGTGTGTGTGTGTGTGTGTGTGTGTGTGTGTGTGTGTGTGTGTGTGTGTGTGTGTGTTTGTAATGTGTTTCCCACACATTCCAGCAGGGCCTCTCCCCCTGCCATCATCATTCTCCCCTTTATTTCAGCGCTGACTATGCCCAAGATTAGTTATTGATCAGCGAGGATATAAATTATTCTAAAGTGAAAGCCCAACAACACAGTCATTATAGATCGACTATTGACCAGCTCCGATATATCATTCCATTTCCACTGCACTGCACCCCTGCCAACGGCCGGAGAAATGCTCAAATAATGAGATGGGGGATTTTTATGACTCGGGCACACTCTGCTTGACCTTTCGAGAAAGGTAGATGGATGATATCAGCATCTTATTCTCAAATGTGATGCCATTTGGAGCGTTTTGCCAGAAAGACCTGGTAAGTTAAGACAGAGACAGATTTCGATGGAGATGAAATAGCCAGCATGAGAGGTAACCTGAAGTTACTTCTCGGTTTCAAGTGAAGGATCAAATATGGAGAGTTTGCTTCAGAATTAATTATCAGACTTGTGGAAACAGGCTTTGTCTTACAAAATGACATCAGAAAAGGAAAATAATGTGATCAGTCTTGTCTTTGGTTGGCAAACCAGTAAGTGTAAAACACTTTTACACACAGAATTGATGTCTGTCTTAAGTCTATCCTATCACCTTATTAAAGTTATTTGGAAAATGGGCTTGTTTATCTAACTCTACATTATTGTTATATTTGATCAAACACAACCTATAGAGTAGCTTAGTAGCAAAGATGTAAGTGCAATGCTTTTATATTTGGTGGCAACTAATGATTATTCTAATTATTGATTAATCTGTAGATTTTTGCAAACAAAATGTCATTAATAAAAATGCCATCACAACTTAACAAAGCCCAAAGCAATGCTTTCAAATAGTTGTATCATCCCAACAGAAACTATTGTGGTTTGGGTTAAAATTACTACTTCGTTAACATCAGGGGACGTCTGTATCATGGTTACAGTTTTAACAATTTGGTTTCTTGAACCATGACCATGAACGTTCCCTAACCTTAGCCAATGTTAACTGACGAAAGGAAACCGGAAAAAATGCTCCGCCATGTTAAAGTCCATTCATCCACGGACCATGTCGCTCTATAATAACGTCACTTTACTTTGCTCCCAACAGACGAGAGTCATTCGCAATTACTACAGACGCTAGCAGGCTTTGTCACTTGAAAGTAAACATTTTGGGGTACTTGCTTGTTTTACGCGGGAGGACAGTCTCGCATTACATTATGCTGTTCGGTGTCGCTTCGAAGTTCAATCACACTTGTGTTTTGTTGTTGCTTTGTGCGGCGTTGTGAGCAGGCGGAGATGGGGCTGGTACAAATGGGGGATTTTATACATGGAAGTGTCAGGAGAGTTTAGTAAAGTGTAAAATACTTAAAGCGTCAAGGCAACACAATCCCCTGCTGGTCACAGTATAAATCACCATATATTCTTATTGGCCTAAGCCCTTGTTATGAGTAAATACATCCACAGGCAAGGGAGGCTGGCAAGGTTCACAGGAGATTCATCCAGCAATGGCGGAGGGAAAGTCACTCTGTGTGTGTGCGTGTGTGTGTGTGTGTGTGTGTGTGTGTGTGTGTGTGTGTGGTGTGTGCGTGTGTGCGTGTGTGCGAGCAGACCACATACCGCTTAGGGAGGCTAAGGAGAGGATAAGGAGATCAGCAGAGGGGGAATATCACGCCTCTTAAGCATGTATACACTTTCTAACTTTTACTTTTTCACCCAAAACCTAAATAAATCCCCACTCATCTAAGCATGATAGACTCCCCTCACCCCTCTGTATTTTTTCTTCTAGATAATCAAATCTCCCTTAGTTACAGACTTTGGCACGGTTATAATACCCTCAGCCCGACAAATTTCAAAGAAAACCAAATATAGGCCTATTTAACGACTGTGTCTTATTTTTGTTTACAACATTTTCTACTCACTGTGTTGGAAAAGCTTGTCGTATATTAACCAAAACCATCAACATGAAGTCATTTTCCATCCCAGGCCCAAATTATTTATTGCTTTCAGTTCCTTGTCTATTTAATGGATGAATTGGGTTAACGGACGGAAGGGGGTGGGGGAGAGAGAGAGAGAGAGAAACAGTTTCATATTTCTGTAAGCCTCAAACTTTTGGCAAACAGAAGAAAAGAGAACTTGGCCCTAAATCCATCTCATGCTGGCGTTTGTGCATTCTAAGTTCTCGGGGGCTGCTCTGGCGGAGGGCCTGAGCCCGTAAATTGGATATTAGGGGGCGATATAAAGGAGCCTGTGTGTGCTCCCGTCCCGGGGAATTATTGCCTCCAATATCCCTGCGTATGCGTCTAGGGCTTCCGAAGCCAGGCCAGATAGATCCTCATCTCATAAGGGGGCCAAGACTATATCCATCGCTCCTTAACTTTTATGAAGCTCCCAAGCTCTACAATGGGATTTGCCAGGGTGTCTTTTCCCCTTATCCAAGGCGGGTGACAATGCAGATATAGCTGCATTCTTCAGGCTCCAAAGCTCCGACTTCCTATTTGAATACAAGCATTCCAAATTGTTAAGTGGCATTCTTCTTTTTCTCTGTGAAGCCAGCTCCGTGGTGAGATTTTTTTCCCCGGTTTAAGAAATGCTTTTTTCCCCTCACTTATAACTCTTTTCTCCCTGACTCTCACTTTTTTCTCTGCCTACATATATCCCTTTTTTTTGTCTTCTGTTTTTGTATATTCTTTCTTGCATCTTTTTCCTGTTTTCTACTTTCACTCCCCGCCTTTCCTTGTACAGCTCTTGATTGCCTCTCTCTCCCTCCCTCCCTCTGTCTTTCTTAAGTCTTGTACTCTCCTACGAAGGGCTTCCGTGACTGCCCCCCCCCCCCCTCCCGCTATGCCCTTGTGCCCCCACCGCCTTCTTCCCTTGGGTAATCCTAAGAAGGGGCAACACCATCAGAGGGTGTGAAATTAAATACATTACAGCATTGCGGATTAAAGTGTTTCATAGGCAGTTGCTCATCCACATCAAACTTTAGCTTTTTAAAGCCTAACATTTGATCTAGGTTAGAAAGCGAGGCCAGAGGAAGGGATTGGGACACTTGTGGGCTCCAGAGAGCGGAGAGAGCCATATTCACTAGAGGAGAAGATGGTGTGTAGAGGCAGACAGAGGGAAAGTAGACGGTGGCTCAGAACTTGTTCTGTTGCCGGTGCAGGAAAAAAAAACACTTCTACAGTAAATGAAGGAAGTGGCAGTAAGAAGAGGAGTTGGACTAAAACTTTACAGCAGTTACTGGAAGTGCCAGCAAGCAGGAAAATAAAACAGTCGTGTGTTCTGTTTCACAAGGCATATATATGAGGATAGCGTAATCTGGGAATTAAAGTGCCTGCACACAGGGCTGTGTTCAACCAATGCACACGCAGGTAATCATTCCTCTTTCAAAAGTAATAAATGTTAATGTGCCATTTCCCAGTTAATGAGAATTACTCACATCATCCATCACATCATCACAATCTGGGCCACACATGGCCTTAGTCCTACACTGGACCTCAGATACATGTCTGTGCTCTCAGGCTGTAAGAAGTTTTGTCCTTAAGATTTCAAGAAATTATTGTCATTATGCAAGCACAACAAAATTGCAATGGCCAATAGCAGAAGGTTGTGGTTGTACAGTAATACAGTAGCTTACATGTGTAAATGTGTGAAGACCAAGCATGTTCAGTAACAACAACAAAATATGAATTAAAGGGTAACTACCGTTTTTTTTTTTTCAATCTGGACCCTATTTTCCTATGTTTTTGTGTCTAAGTGACTGATGGGAATAACAATCTCTGACATTGGTCCAGTATTTAGCAAGATCACTGCAGTCGGCGAAACAAGCTACAAGCTACAATGTAAGTTAAGAGGGCAATTGTCCAGTTTGTATTTACCTTCACAAACGTGCTCACCCTTTAAGACAGCCAAAATTCAGCAATATGAAAATGTCTCATTGATTGGGTCCTGGTTATACAGCCAAATGCAATGATTAGTGATTTATAAATCAACAGAAAATGAATCGCCAACAATTTTGATAAGCAATTAATTGTTTAAGTTGATCATGAAGCCAAAGTGGCTTCTTTTCTTCGTTTTAATCATTTTTTAAATCATTCATAATCTTTAGGTTTAGGGATTGTCAGTTGCACAGAACAAGCCATTTAAAGATGTGGGATGTAGGGTGCACAGCTTCTTAGCCTGGCCTGGGTACCTGACCAGATGGACGTCTGTGAAGCCTTTTCTGGGGATGAGGTCAGATGTGAAGGAAAGTCGGTCCAGCTGGGATCGGTCCTTTTCTCTCTCTATCCTTATACCTCTCCTATTCTAATGAGTCTCTGGGGACACCAGCTCTCACTTAATCCACTCATCTATTTTGACTTCCTCCGCTTGAGAACAGTAACCTCAGAACTCCGGTAAAGGTCATGTTCTGTCAGCTTTGTTCATTGACATCTATTGATGCAGCTCCCATGTACAAACGCAACGCAACCCTGAGTTTGGGTTACACGGCATCAGTGACTCAGTGGAGATATTCCACGGAGACAAGACTTTAACATTAAAGGCATAAAAATAGATAGAAATTTATCATTATAAGCATTAGAGGTAGTAATAAGCCGAGGAGTAGTGGGAACAGGTGGAGTGTTTGGTGGAGTTGGAATATATTTTTATAACTTGTATTTATTTAACCTGGTTAGTCCAACTGAGTGCAGGAATCTTTTCTCAAGAGATATATGGCACAGAAACCAATGGCAGCTGTCTTTAAGACTTAACACAACAACTACTTAAAGATCTAACAGACACAACAGAAACATCTGTTGCTGTCTAGACATAGCAACTTATTAAGAAAGCCTGAGAGCAGGAAAAGGCTGCAACGCCTAGTCTGAGAATGAAGGTGGCTATATTTTTATGTGATGTGTTGGCAGCACTTCCAACCAGTAACATGGTACGGTAAAATAAATAAAAAATAAAGTTAATTTAGTGAATAAAGTTAAAATGATGGTTCGGAGTAGTTTCACCCTAGGGTCCTTTGCACCATGACCTCGAGCCAAACACCCCCCCCAGAAGCTTTTTTCACCTGGGTCGAACATTGGGAGAGTTAGCGTAGAGTAGTGTTATCAGCTGAATAGCTTAGCGCGGGGCTAACGGACCCACGTTTGTATCTCGTAAGTTACCCCATTAATAATGCCCGAAATGATACCAAACGTCTACAATAGTACAAATAGGTTATGTACTCATAAAACGATGGATTGGAAAGTTTGTAAGTACACCAGAAGTTTATGTAAATAACACTTGCCTGCTGGGTTCTGCTCTCTGCTGTTGTTGCTGCTGTAAGACAAGTGCTTAGGGCTGTCTACAAATTACAAAACCGAAAAGAGATAACAAACAATATAACAAAAATATTTTTTAATTTAACTTTTTTTTAAAGTAAGCGCTGTAGTATAACTAGCAGGAGACAAGTAATAATTGAGGTAAGTTTGGAGACATTATCTTATTTAATCATTAAATTAATAAATATTTTTGTTGTATCTCTTTTCGGTGTTGTAATTTGTAGACAGCCCTAAGCACTCGTCTAACTGCAGGTAGCAGCAGCAGCAGCAGAGAGCAGAAGAGAGCAGGCAAGTGTTCATAAACTTCTGGTGTACTTACAAACTTTCCAATCCATCGTTTTATGAGAGCATAACCACTACTACTTGTAGACATTTGGTATCATTTCAGGCATTATTAGTGGGGTAACTTACGAGATACAAACATGGGTCCGTTAGCCCCTGCGCTAAGCTATTCAGCTACTCTACGCTAACTCTCCCAATGTTCGACCCAGGTGAAAAAAGCTTCTGGGGGGGGGGGTGTTTGGCTCGAGGTCATGGTGCAAAGGACCCTAGGGTGAATTACTCCGAACCATCACTTTAAGAAAGTGTTGTTCCGCATTTAACCAGTTCAATTCAAAATGACATTCACAAAAGTGACAGTGACTCTCATCAACACTGAGGTTTGTTCGTTATACAACAATACCAATTAACTGAGGTTAATTGAGGTGACTCCTCTCAAGCTTTAAGTCAGAGTTTTACTGAAGCAGAGACAGTGTTAACGACTACCAAAAAAATTTAGCCCTCTCATTCATTTGAATGGGGGAAGTCCATCTTAACAGCAGGGTTGCCAACACGCAGGGTCATCCGGCAAAAGCTACATTGTCCAATTGCATACATGCATGAAGGCTGTATTTCTATTGTTGCTGCCATGATCACTTTCCAGAGTTGTAAAATGCTGTCTGTGAGTATTATAAACAGTTGTGCAGTGTGTTGGTATCTGAGAAGCCTTTAAATGCATTATTCTGTCCAACTGGACTCCAGATTTCCTGTCTCACCGGAGCATTAAACAACACACCGCGACCAATGCAGCCCCCTGCATTATTTTAAACGCAGGACTGTTTCTGATCTGAATCCCCACTGAAGGGGTCAGTATGCTTCAATCGATCATCAAAGCATCAAAGTGCTCGTCAGATGGCCGAATGGCGTCTGAAACCCCCGTCCTCCTACGCCTTTCCGAGGTCAGAATTGGGGAGGCTGCATCCAACAATTGTTCGGACAACTTTCTGAAACTGACAGTCTAACATTTGTGGACATTTCACGCAGCGATTGGCCAGCTGTGAGTGGATGAGGAAGTAAGCAGGATTTGAACTTCTCTCTCAAGCCAGCATGGTGTTGCACAAACAAGTGCACCACTATGAATTCCAACAGTCCGGGACTATGTGCAGTAATCCCCATTTGTAAGATTATCGTGTGTAGCCCCTCTCTGTGATGGCACGCTTTTCACCCCACCTTCGAGTGTGGCCATTAACTATAGCTATAGCTACTTTTGCCTTAGCGACAATAACCCAACATTTGAAGACAGTTTACCGTGTTACACTTTCACAAATACGATCACAGAATTGATCTATAAATCCACACTACACCCATATTTTTTTCACATATGTTCCATTTTTCTTGTGTATGTAGCAATTATTACTGCAAGCTTTCTATTGGATGCCAATGATAGCGCCAGACTTGATTGACAGATCTGCTTTACTGCAAATCCTGTATCAATGTTTGAGTCATCTGATGGTTGTTGTTGTCTTATTGATGTGCTACTCAGAAAAGAATCATCTATGGTTTTGAATTATTGATTGAAGGATTTTAGGTCACAACATTTTCCTTATATCAGGTTTATAATAAAGGAAATAAAATCCTTCATGTGATCTCCAATCTTTCATTGGTTGAAAAAGGGAGTAAACATGCACCAAAAATGGAAGCAATTGAACAATATGTCCTACTTATCTGAGCATGAATGACCAAAATGACATATGCTCAGTTCCCAGTGACGCTAACCTGACAAATGTCTTCACATCTCCACCTCCAAGACGAAAGCTGGCTAGGCCATTGTGTGCAGGATGACTGAAACATCTAGGGTGATGCCCCTGTCATCCTTCATCCACTGTACGAACAAGCTTTCGCCAGCAACAAGTCAATCATCCTCAACCTAGCTCCGGTAAACAAGCAGCGCTGAAGGAGCTGCCACGCGCTAACCAGCTGGCCCGCCAAGACACTCACTGACAATAACACCAAGGGAAAAACAGATTAATAAAGAGAGAAAGGGGAGTAAAATAAAGATAAACACAAACAGAAAAGGAGAGCAGTCGGAGGAGGGTGGAGGGGAGGGTAGTGGGGTTAAGTAGCTGGCTGGCTGTGTCTCTTTGGTGAAATCTAAATGAGAGTGTATAATATGGGCCCTTCATAAGATTGATCCAGAACATTCCCCCCTTCACTGGGCTTTTCTTCCTGCTCAAATTGAGGGATTACCCCAGGAGGAAGTGCTTTGATTAGGCACAATAGGCATCTATCCTCTGTTGATTTGTGGGATTGAGGAGGCAAATCCCTGACAAAAAGCTGATACAGAGAGTGAGGGCCGCTGGATGATGCCTGGCTGAGGGGGGTTGGGGGGGGTAAGTAGGATAGTTTCATAGAGAAACAGCCAGGGATGGCCTCTTCCAAAACGTTTTTGGCAAACAGTGAAAAAGGAAGAATCAAGGTTGGGTCGGAGGTCACATGTAAGGGAGGGGGAAAGGATGTCTCGTAAGGTTCAAGGCAAAGGAAGATGAGGCAGTGAAAAAAAAAATCAAATAGAGATGCAGATTCTTAGACAGCTGCTACTGTGGGTTCTTGTGAGACTGTTCTCAAACTTTATCCAGAGAGGTTTTACAGTATTACTGTGTAAATCAAGAAACAACGAAAAGAGTTAAACTAAAGAAAAAAGGCCATCATCAGACAAGGTATGAATATGACTAAATCCAAAAATCACATTGACAGAGAAGATTTTCATATTTCAGCTGGAGACAACTGCTCACTTGTGTCTTTGTCAACGACTTTTACAGCTGTCAAAACTATTGGTAAGCACAGGGAAAACTTTAAGGAAGTCTTTTCATTGACAAAAACCCAGATAAACACTTTTGACCTATTTCCTCAGCTTCTCTTTAACACAAGCCGCATAGCAGTATAACATAAGTAAAATACATGAAAAGCTAATTGTTTCCCAGAGTAAAGTTCAGAATATGGAAAGGGGTGTGAACAGGTTTATGTTACCCAAGGGTCATACAAACTCTCTCTACACACAAAAGCAAGCACTGCAGTTGTGTTTTTTAGTGTTAGGGTTAGTGGCAGTGAGGTAAACAAGTGGATCAGCCTCTTTTGCAAAAACGGTTACCTCTAGTCCTTCCATTGAAAGCCTTTAATCTGCTCTCTCTTTCACCCCTCTCTCTCTGGTTACTGTTGCAAGAGACCATGGATGGGCCCTCAGCCTGTCAGGCAAGCCCTGTTATCCCAAATGAATCCCGAGCTCCTCTAAACCGCTGTTATCCACTTTCCGTGGGGACCTGGAGCTACAAGGCACAGACAAACATGGGCTGGGTGGGAGTGTTGGGTGGGGGATTTTTGTCGGATTTACACATATATACGATTTCAGGGTTTAAAACTAAGTTCCCCCTCCCTAAGGTCAGAGTATAGGCAAAAGGGGCCGTTAGTGTCACCAGTGTTGGCTCAAGCTGCCAGTGTGACGCCTAAAGGTGTAGCAGAGGCAACACACAGCACTGAAAGAAGCGGCATGGAGCATTGACAAAGTGGGTGTGTTATACCTTGTACAGGCTAGAAGTGCAACTACAGCTACGGTGAGCTGAAAGAGGCAAAACTTCAAAGGAGGGGGTGTTCTCATTTAAATTCTTCAGTCCAGTCCGTGGGATTTGGTTTAATGAGCTGAGAAGCAGGGGGAGACAGCTGACTCCTGACTGTGTGTGCATGCCTGTGTGTGTATGTGTGCTTGCATGCACACGTGTTAGAGGAGTTTTCCCAACACTAAGTCCCTATGTGCACGTATGCACATTGCCAGACTACTGTGGCCATGCACTGACACACACACACTTTCTCTGAAGCCTCTCCAGCACTGGAGACTCTATGCGCACAAACGCGCGCACACACACACACACACACAGACACACACACACACACACACACACACACACACACACACACACACACACACACACACAGTAAAGGTCCAGGGGTTTGCCAAACTGTAGCAGACTGGGTTTCTACTCATAAGCCACAGCTCTCCCTCTGTCACTGCTGCCCCTGAAACTGGTCAAAATTGGCTGTTTTAGTGGCTCCAGAGCTGTTGGCAGCAAGTGTTGGCAGCCTTGTATCTCCTTATTTTTTATTTCTCTTCATGCCTGAGTCTGTACGCTTGTGTGTGGGGGGGATTTTATTCACTCAAACAAGTGGCATCTAAAATATGGAACGGCAAGACCCTCAGACAAACTCTGGACACTGGGGATAGTCACAATGTGACGAGTTGGAATGAGAACGTGTTGCAAGAACGTGTTGGTTTGACTCAGCATTGGCTGCCGTCAACCAACGCCTTTTCTTCTCCTTTTGTTCTGTTTTTCCACAGACCTCATCAGTCTTAAGGAAATGATGCTGTAGGTCCTTTGCTCTCTGGCAGAGAAGGCAGACCTGGAAAAATAAGTAAGACACAGGAGGGAAGCCTTTGGTTATGACGGTTGCTGTTTTGGCTGCTCGCTTATATCAATAGATGAAATATCCAACTATACATATTTCAGTATATCTGTGCAGTTTACCTACATTGATACTGATGCCAAATTAAATATGAATAATTAATAAATATATATTTGAATCTCTTGACTATTGTTACGTCCTTGCCTAAGACACGTGTGTAAAAACATAATAATGCTGCATTGTCCCTAGAAATGTTAGCATAAGAAAATCATAGTCCTGAATAAACACTGCAATAACCTATGTAGATATTTGGTCTCAAGCCTGTGAAATGTTCAGGCTTGTTAGGGAGTGTGACAGAGAGGTCCAGCTCTGGCAAACAGAGCCGAATATGACACTAGTGTTAATCTCCAACCCTGCAGGGGAAGCCGGCATACAGAGGGATCCTATTACATCTTTCATTGGGCCCCAGCGGGCCCCATCCTGAACAGAGGGATTACTGGGGGCTCTTGCAGTCACTTAGCCATACGCTGCCCCCAACCAAAAAAAAACCACATTCCACCTCTGACATCATCATACGGGGACAGGGCGGAGGAATGTGCATGTGCGTCGGCAGGAAAGCAACATTACACTGATTTACAAGAGGTAAACAATTAGACGCCACATTTTTGCCTTGGCTCTGCAAATAAACGGGTTGAGGACCATTATTTGTTATTGAACACGTTCTCATCAACAGATGACGTTGGAACGCCGCCCAGAAGTGGGCCGATGTGAGCGGAGGGGTGGCAGTGAGGGGAAAAGAAAAAAAGAGCAGGGAGTAAAAGAAATAGGCAAAGGAGTAGAATGAGAATGAGGGTGGGGATTTGTATGGGAGTGTGTGCAAGAGAGAAGGAAAGTGAGAAGAAGAAAGAAAAGAGAGTTAGCTGTTGGCAGTAACAGCTGCTCCGGTCTCAATGCATGAGTTCCAGATTGAACTTGAGGCTTGTACTGTACGACATTGTGTGCAGTATGAGCAGCGCCGTATGCAACCCCGCTCATGTTCTGTCGAGTGCGAGATAGATAGCGCTGATAAAACGACAGCTCTATTGAGCGGCTCTGTTGTGCACCTGTCTAGCTGAATGTTTTTCTGGCTTCATTCTCTTGGATTCCACCGTGATTACCCGGCAACATGCCGCTCCGCTGTGACATCAGCCTGCAATTTACATCCAAATTAGAATCAGATGAATAAGAAACGGCTATTTTCTTTTCTTGTTTTCTGGCCATCCCTCTGCCATTCTCTTTCTCTCTTCCTATAGCCCTTCATCCCCCCTTCCTCTCTCACTGTATTGAGGCCAAGCTAGCACAAATGAGACATGACTTTCACTGAAAACGGGCTGGATGTCTCTATCGAAACAGCTCTCTGAAGTGGGCAAGTGTCTCAGTTTGGAAGGAGTTCTGGAAAAAAGAAAACTTTTATCTGACTCACATCAGAGTTCTCAAGTACAAAAACAATGCTGATTAAACACTTTAAAAACTTGAAAAATTAACTGCTAGAAATAATCATTTGAACTAAAGTTTAGGATGTCTCTGGGGTTTTACTTCCTTTTTTAAGCAGGTCTGGGATTGTTTTGTGACCACGTTTCAAGTAATAGACAATTACAACTATCCTAGCCCCCTCTTGTGGCAAAATGTTCACAAAAAGTTAAAAAATCTGACTTTTTCCCCCTCAGAGAGTCTTTAAGTATTGCAGACCATATTAAAATAACTGTAATGATATCTACAACCACAGAACTATCATCTTACGTGAAAGTAATCGTTGATCAGCCCTTATTCTCCCTCTGTTGTTTTTACAGAGTAATGGGAGCAGTATGATGGTCAGAAAATCAGCAGTTAGTCTGTCAAGAAGGATGTTCCTACATGTAAAATCCCAACACTTACGATCAGCTTGTGGCTATGGTGGAAAGTGTAATGTGACTTTATAATTATTCAAGTACTTTCCGTGGTTCAAATACATCACCCTCCCTCTTGGCACTTCACAATTTCTACTATGAAAGCTACAATATACAACTGTTGGACATCGTTCCCCCTCCTCTTCTGGTCAAAGACCCACCCAAAACATTGTCACTCATTTTAGCAGTCTACCTTGAAGCAAGAATTACAATAAACAAGTAAGGACACAAAGCAAATGGTGAAATAAACCAACCTTGTATAAGTCTACTATTTAGCTTTGCAGTCTGCCTTGCAACATTGCTGCTAGCATCACCTTAGCAGCCAAAGACACTACAGATGCCAAAATCCAACCAGCTGTGGTGAAGACATGGCAGGTGATGATGACTTTACTTTCCGGGCCGAAGTAAAAATATCATAGTCATGTCAGCTGTTTTATATATACACAGTATGCAGTACAGTATGGGAGCTGACTCTTCAGGTGCAGTTGCGTGAAGACGATACTAGAGGGGTTAGCTGTCTTGACGATAACTTCTTAAAGCCCCATCCACAAAGGGTGTAAACCAGCTTTTCTGTCTAATCATCCACACGGTCTACAGTATAATCCAATTGCAGCCCATGTACTAGAGCCCACATGATCGATAATCTACTCTGGATCAAACACACACATCCACAGGGACCACAATTTTAAGGCAGACCACCCTTTGTTGGTGGAAAGGGTGTTGTGCAGCAACAGCAGACTGGGGCTTTAAACCTCAAGCATCCATCCACCAAGTTGCTGCTGCAGCTCCTCTTTGGAAGTGGTGTCTTCACTCAGACTCCAAATCAACATGTTTGCTCTCCTGGCAGTGGCCGAGTCTGAGGGGACACACACTGCGAGCCTGTATGGCTGGTGGGCGAAGAGATCACAGGGACAAACATATGTTCACTGGCAGCCTGGAACCCTGGAGTCTGGCAACCTTTTAACCTCTACACACTCTCTCTCTCTCTAACACAAACACACAGATATGTGCAGCAAAATGTATAAATATGGACAAAATAAACACATGCGCAAAAGGATGGAGGGATCAACATACATGCACAAACACACTCTTGGTTTCTTGTTCATGCTTAAGCATAGGTGCACATGCATGCACAGCACACACTCAGTGCAGTCACACAGGAATATACTGTACACACACACACACACACACACACACACACACACACACACACACACACACACACACACACACACACACACACACACACACACACACACACACACACACACTGTGCCCAGTCCAGCAGGCAATATTTTTTATTATTCATGAGAGAGAAAATATTCAAATAATTATGAGCTTCTGCTTCTGCCAAACACTGTTTCTGTGATTCATACACTCACATGAGAGAGAGAGAGAGAGATTCTAACCACCAACACACTTCATCCTCCCCCTATGTTCATCAGTTTGACCAGATAAAGTTTTGTTAAAACGACAACAACACTGTGTGTGCATGTTGAGAAGATACTGGAATAGAATGGAATAGACAATATATTATGTTATATTATATATATATATACTGTATATATTATGACATTTCTGATTGCAAATGTCAAGAAGATCTTTGTTGTTCAACATAATAGAAAAGAATAAAAACAGATATGTTATTGCTGTTTGGTAGTAAATATGGTTGACAGCAGCTCCTGCACATTAACTCTCAGTCTGACAGCATTTGCTCCATAAGATTTTACCACTAAATAAACTGCACATCTCTTCAGTAAAGCACTGTGTCTCCAAGCGCCCAGGTGTCACTCAACCTTCTTCACCACTAAACTGACTCAAACAAACTGGCTTGGCGGACCTCGTCTTTGTTCTCTCCGTGTTAGCTGTCCATCACTTTGATTGGCAGACAAGTGTCAGAGTGAGGGAATGTCGCGGGAAGCTGGGAAGAGAGCAAAAGCCACGGCGTCAATCTCAATATTTCATCTCAACCCCCAAAGAAGGGCTCGGCGGTCTCATAGTTTAAATTCTAATCGTGTTAGGCCACAGGGGCATGTCATTTAGAAAGCCAGCCTCTGACTCTCCGTCCCTCTGCTTTCCTCCCTGGCCCAAACAAATTATTAGAAGATTCCATTATTTCTCCATTATGCATATGTGTTTGTGTGTGGTTGGCTGTTACAGGCTGGGGAGAAAGAGCATGGGTAAATAGGCTTGGTTTAGCCCATCATGGGCCAATATGTCTAGCCCATGACACAGCTGGGGTCCTCAGGGGTCCTTAAATTGGTCATCATTAGAGCCATAATGCTGCTGCTTTGCTTCTACTAATGCCTCAGTCCAGATAATCAGTTTGCAAAAAGGATGCTACTTTCTTTTTTTCTGTCTTTCGCTGTCTTTAGTCTCATTCACAGGTGGCAAGTAGTATGTGAGGACCTCAGATAATTAAGGAACTGACGTCCAACCTCTGCACTCTGTAAAACCCATTGACAAAGCTTTATTAAATAGCTAGTTTTGACTGAAGCCCTGCATCCAACAGGGGGGTTACATTTTACGTGTTCTGATTTAGCAAAGCAGAACTTCATGTTTGTGCTAAAAAAAAATGCATTTAAAAGACCTTGGATCTTGTTGATATTTTTTTACTACCATTTGCAAGAACAACATTGAACTTTCATCAACATTTTTAAGACAACATGGAAGTGCCTAAAAAGCAACTTTACGAAAATATTGTATTTGCTAAAAAAACAGCAGTTTAAATGTTGACATTGCTGTAGTAATGTAGAAGTATTCAAGAAGGAACAGGATATTTTCTATAAGAGCATTAGACATTTTGCACAGGATTTTCCAATTTGCACAATGGTTTTAACATTACAAATGAGAGTAATGGCTGATTCATGCAGGGTTTAAATTACTGATATTCAGTTCTGTGATGTCCTGTTTTCAACTAGGACACGTGTCAAACTCAAGGCCCGCAGGCCAAATCCGGCCCTTCGCACATTCTGATCCGGCCCGCATATCAATTTAGGTTCACAATAAATTTTGGCCCGCCTAGTTGTGCGCCAAACCAAAAACATGGGAAACTGTTTTTCAACTTGCAATTACGCGACACTCAAAGCAAAATTTGGCAAATTTTCTGACTTTGAGACTCCCACAGAAATTCCCACAGAAGCAGAGAGTTTGCATATTCAGGCTGTCAAAGAGGTTGTTGTGAGTCAGCTGTGTGGTAGCCTACTTAGAAAATCTAATCATTGTTTTGATCGATTTGCTAAATTCTAGGATGGCTTTGGAACTTTTTTGCTCACTTTTTCAGGGCTTTATGTGGACCAAACTGTAAGTGAGAAGACTATATGATACATGCAATAATTGAGTCAAAGATATTTTACTTTTTCGATTAAATAAAAGCATGTCAATAAACTATACATGTCTGGCCCTTGGTGCAATTCTCTTATTCCAGTGTGGCCCTTAGGGAAATTGAGTTTGACACCCCTGAACTAGGACATGAAAAATGAGATGATACTAGTTCCATGTAATCATAATTTTTCTTAAGTTTTGAATGCATGTTTGTCTAATTCACCTACTCTCAAAATCTAACTATGATCCCCACTGACAAATAATCCTAAAGACTATAGGGAAACACCATACAAACACACACAGCAATAAAGCCCCTCTCCATGGACATCATCAGGTTTTTCCATTCATAACAAATGAGAGCAGAGGGAGTTTTCCAGATCATGAAAGATATAAAGCGAATTGTATTGCATTAGACGATAATCCATATTTCTGCCTTGCACAGTGTGTCAGGGTTATTTTTGGCAATGTCAGCTGGCTGTTTTTAATGGCCTGCATATTTATAATGTCATGGTTTTATATTTTACAGCCTCAAACGGATTTCCTGCAGTTGCAGGGCCATAATCATGGTCAGTTCACAACTCACCAGGGATTATTGATGCACTTTCACATCAGCATAACATATCGCATTTGGTGCAGCAGATGCCATTAGCCAATGCACCTTACAATATCAGGGGTAAATATACTCTTAGGGTGGGTGGCTGCAAATGCAATCAAACCACTAAAATGGTTGGTGCTACCACTTTATCCACTGTCAGGGATACAAGTGAATGATTTTGGGCACTAAAACGTTCAGGCGAGTAAAAGGGAAATTACACTAATCAGGATAAATTGACACTAGCCCAAGAATAGGTAAAGCACATAGGGTAAAATCAAATAACATGAGTAAGTTCTATGATTTTCCAAACTGTTCTCCAGGCCATGTAAAATAATGTTTGCAGTTTTCATGACTGATGCACCACTAACCCTCTGTTTTATTCTTACCTTGCTTTAATATTGACAGACAAAAGCTACTTTTTGATATTTAACCTAATGTGATCCATCCATCTTTGTAGCCGTGTTTGTATTAGGGATTTAAGTGAATAGTACAAACATACATAGTACAAAGTTTGGCTGTTTTACATAATTATTTGTATCCCTGTAATATGCAAGGGTAATGCACTGCTTAATAGTTTGTGGATGCACACATTTTTTGACTTCCTCATTTTGATGCCCATTTCTGGTAAAGATCGACGTATCGGCATTGATACTGACCTTATTAAGTGGATGGGCTATCAGCAAGACTTGACTAATCCACATTGAATACAGTGTCCTCTAAAATGTCATTATGAAATTCAATGTTTCAGCTATCAGTTATATTCTTTCAGTCATGGCGAGTTGAACAATATATAGTACCACATACTGCTGCTCTGGTAAGAAAGCCCAATGTAAAATGATTTCAGACCATTGGCCATAACAGCATTCATATCACGTGACAGAGACAAGAGTGAGACACATAAAGCCAGAAATTGCAGCTTGAGCCAGATTTGGTTTCAGCAACTACAAAACCGCCATTCAGCTCCCTCACCTTGCACACTGCTCTGTCCACACTTGTTACAATGCGAAGACCCCTGTCAGTAAATCAAGTCAGAAGGGATCATTTAGTCCTAATGGCTCTACTACAACTGGACCCCCTGTCTATCCAGCATCAGGCCCCTCAGCACTACAGCCTAATGTGGCAAAATGTCACCTCTGAAAATTAGCCATCAAGCGGGGGGCAATTTTCCCCCTAGCTAAATTGCTAAATAAGTAGCGAGGCTGTAATAGGTAGCAATCTGGGGCTAATCTGATGAGATCATTTGGAAAACGTTGGACTGGGGGTTGAGAGGACGGGGAGGGGAGCTCTGTATGTGTGTCTGTGTGTCTGCATGCATGCATGAGTGAATTGTGTAAAAAGTTGTCAATGGCAAAAACAATTCAGTACATGTGTGTAGCTCCATGATACCCCAGCCTTAGTAGATCTCATGATGGCACAAGTGTATGAATAAATGTGCGTGTATCCACACTATGTACTGTATGTGTGTAAACATCCTTACTCGGTTTGCATATGCACAAGAGTATTATCGTAACTTAGTGTCATCTAAGCTTACGTTGTGACTGAATCACGTGGACACAGCTGGAGGGTCATCACAAATGTATAGCAGTGTGTGTTACTGTGTGTGTGGAGGGAGGGGACATGATGGCATGGGTGGAGGGTGAATATTACTGTCGGCAGGCACCAGATGCCAGCTGGCAGGGGCACAAAGGGAATAGAGGGGAGTGGGTTGAACAATTACAGTTATTCATAGCTGAGCCAACAGAGAAGGTCTTTTCCATTAAGAAGCACACAGGGCCAGATTCATGCAGATATGTGTGGATTTAGAGCCATACAAACAGGAGTAAATAGCTGTCGATCTTTCACTGGTAGCACACACACACACACACACACACACACACACACACACACACACAAACACACACACACACACACACATCCTCTATCCCAATCTCTCACACACATGTTAATATGTTCGTGCACCTACTCAAGCAATTACACTAACAACAAAATCTTGTCAGTCCTGTATAAACAATGCCATCACATTGTTTGCACCTAACTGACAAAATAACACAACCCATCTCATCATTACTGACACCTTGTTATGATTTAATTATAGATGTTAACTCTAAACTGAAGAAAAAAACAAGCTTGTGTGATTTATGTCTTTAAACTTAGACAATGGATTATCCTTTGTTTCAATAGTTGAGTTGCTTGCCGCTGTACAACCTAATTTTCTCATAACCCACTTTTGCAGAGAACTACAGTAATTGTTATTAAGTTCAATCAGAATGGGGTCAGTACTGGAAGCCACTCGGCCCAGTGTTTAGTAATTAACATTTCACAGTGAATATCTCATTACGGGAGACAAAGGTTGCTAATAGGAGGCTCGGCTAGTGAGAACATGTAGCTGGAGCAACAAAGCCCCTCCAGTTTTTGTCTGGATGCAATCAGTCATGGAATTCACCAGCAGCTCAGATATTTCTTGTATTCCACACAAGAGAACACACAGCACACTGCTAAGATTTTAAACTTTTATTTAAAGAATTTGATTTGGTGATACAGAGCATTGTACCAGACATTCTAAGGGAATCTGCTCCCGTGAGCCATCATCCTGTGCTAGCCTGGTGTCGTTTGCTAGAGGCTCCATGGGTGTCAATGTCAGCCAGTTGGTTGAACCACTTTGGTCCAGTTTGAAATAGCTCAACAATTATTGGATGGATTGTCATTAAATGTCAACCTTTAATCCAGCAATAAACGTGGGATGGATTACAATTCAATTTGGTGCAAACATGCATGGTCATTCATCAAGCTTCATTATCAGGTCAAAATTTTAACATGTTCAGTACTTTGGTTACTTTCATTTACAACACGCCTATGTCTGTCCAGAAACTTTTGTATATCCATTTTTGTTGTTTCTGATCATGCTGAGATATGATTTGTTGTAGGCATGCCCACAGCTGTGGTTATTTAACAACAAAGCAGTTTGAAAACAGCTAAAGGACAGAATATGCTTCTCAAAATGCGTGGGGATCGTTTAGAGACATTTGTGTGGCTATTTTTCTTGCACTTCTTGCACGGATTTTGAGTATACTCAATATATTATAAATCAGACAGATATAAAGACACAGGTTGATCTAAACAGACAGCAGGCAGAAACCAAGCAAGACCTCATATGCTTCCAATATGGTGAATACAGTGTACTCACATTTTATCCCCTACCCAGTACAGGAAAATGACTGTCAGCGTCACTTTTCTTTAGCTTTATCTCTCTTTCTCCTTCATATCAATAGAAGAGAGAGAGAGAGAGAGAGGGAGAGAGAGATTGTGCGTTTGGATGACTGCCTCTATTGGAAAAGCGAATTCTTTGATCTGCCTTTTTTGACCTATGCTAGACCTCAGAGGCCTCATCTCCCTCGATAAAAAGACAAAGAGGGTAAATGTGTTGATAGTGGCAGACGGTGCTGGAATTCTGGGCAAATGTGTCAAATTAGTTCTCACGTCTGGGCCTCATTCCTCTCCACCTTGCTGTGATCTCTTGCTCCCTTCTCTCCGCTGCTCTTTACACCCCAGTCAGTCTATCCCTCACTCCTCCCACATACACCACATCATTCCTCCTGTGACCCTGTCCCTTGTTTCTCTCTCCTTCCTATACATCCATCTAGATATACAATGATGGGGTTAAATGGTGAAAATAAGGAAAAAGGTACAAGCTTATCCCCCTCGCTCATAAATCCCCAGGAAAACCACAAAAGCCATTTTTGGACTGCAATCAATGTACATATTTACATCTATTGTCTGTTAGTTTGTTTATTTTCATGATGCTAGTCATGTTCCATATTTAAGTGTTTCTAAGAATGGTGAATGGCACAATGTCATCTCTGGTTTCTAGTTGAAATGTTAAAACACTAAAATTTTATTAGATTTAATCTGATGCTTAATCTACAGTCTTTCCTCTTTTCTCTGGATTTGAAATGACAAATGACCCAACCTTATATACTAATAAATATGCTTGTCTACTAATAATTTGCTTTACCAAATATGTTTTTTGGTTTTCCAATGGATACGGTCTGGTGGGTGGTTGAGCAAACAAAGCACAAGAGGTTTGGTTTCCTTCATTCCAAATCTAGTTAGGTTGGGGCCACTGAAACACTCGGTTAAAGCTACCATGTGGAGTTTTTTCCACCAGTAGCGCTATGGAGCAATGTTTAATGAGTGGGTCCCCATTTTGTTTGTTCTAATGCACGCATACGAGAACACGGGTGATGCAATACACATTCCTGGTATTGGTCTCACACTATTCCACTGATCTACAGGTGGCAGTAACCAGCCAGGAAGCACAGCCATGCGCCAACAAAAGCAGGGAAGAAGAAGACTGCTAGCAACTAAACAACACAAGTGTGTAACGAGAAAGGAAATGCAGTCAACATGTTTGTTGGACCTCAAGGACACACACGCACAGTGCATTTGGTAACTTTGTTTAGAACCTAAATTTAAGATTATTGAAGAACTGTGGTTTTAGTTAAATCTCGAAAACGACAACACATCCCGTTTCAAATCAGCATAGATTTAACCAAGACCACAATCTTTCCCTATCCTAACTAAGTGGTTTGAGTTGCCAAAACATGACCATAAGAATGTTAATCATGCTTTAGCTGCCATGAGTGAATACTCATGGAAAACCAATGAAATATGTTGACAGTAAATGTTTTGGAGATTTATTCAGTATGAACATTTCGTGTTGGCAGTGAATAGTTTGCAGATAGGGTCAATATAAACATGTCCTTATGTTAATAATTCAATATGTAAAAAATTAGCAAGAGAGTTGTATAGGAACATTACTTTTAGGAGGCACTTGGCTACCTGTTTAGTAACTGTGACTCATTAACATGAAACATAAGCATCATGTTTAGAAAAGACTGTAACCAGTGCAGAATCTAAAAGGGGAAAGAGCTGAAATCAAATGATACCAGATGCTTTCAGTGGTGTGGGTAGCCTAAATTGTGTATTTGTACATATATCTGTGTTACTAGAGGTAAAAAAAATAAATAAAAAAAAGATAGTTTAGACCGTGAATGAGGGTAAACACAAGTGGGAATACACAGAAGTGTGTTGGTGTGTATGACCCAAGGACATTCTCTTGACATCCCTTCCAAGATCCTGAGTTTGCCTAAAATGCATTCTTCACTCCACCAAAGGCCCCGTTATAAAGCATGGGCTTACAGCCTTTATATGATACCGTATAAAAACCTCTCAGCAATGCGCTGTGTGCTTCCAGCGAAACCCCTGAGCAAGGTTATAGTGCTAACATGTACTGTATGTTTATTTATGCATGAGTCACCCTTCTCCTTTCCGGGGAATTCTGATTCTTTTCCCGTGATAAAAGTTGCATGGACTTACCCACTCCAAAGGGAGTAAATGATTTAACACCAAGGCTTACGGTATGGTAAGTAAGCAACTAACATTAGTTCAGCCTTTTTCTGATAGGGTATCAAGTGGGGTCCATCACTACATTTACCCTCCTGTCCCCTTTAAATTTGGAGAGGCTGTACAGGGGCAGAGAGGGAGGGAGCCCTGCTGTGTCACGCCACGTTATAAAGTTGTTGTGTCAGCTTGTGTAGCAATAAGGGACATTTTCTTGGACTACTGATAATAGTGTTTTTCTTTTTCTATTATATAAGGCAACAATTATTACAATTTATATGCTCAGTTAAAAAACAGACATTAAGAAAATGTTGATCCTAAACTTTACGAAGAGCACACGTAAAACTCTTTGATAGTGTTTGCTTTCAAACTTGCATGTTTATTTCTGCATGTGTAAAATTGCGTACAGTATTTTCATGCATATGCATGCACATATGTGTGTATTTCAAAATTCATTTATTTACCACCCTCAGACTGTGCTAATGTGTTTATGAGCCAAACCATCCTCCCCTGCCCCTGCTCAGGGCTGAGGCAAAGAAGGCCACATGTGCTACTTAAGCCCCCTCCCTCACCGCATCAGAAAGCCTCAAAAATTCAAATCAACATTAAAATAGTTTTATGTGTAAGTAAGATTCAGTGAACTCCATTATTTTCCCCACTATTTGCTTGAATAATTCAGGGAAGATAGCTGAATTATGGATAAAGTGTACAGTTTGAAGAAGGGGTTCATGTGCAGCCTGGAGCTATAGCCTGGCTTTAATGATGTCTGGAGATGGTGGACGGGCGGAGGGAGAAGTCGTTAGCTTCGCAGTCATTTTCTCAAGGATTAAAAACATGCTCTTAAAGCAGCAGGGTGGACTGGTGAACTGAAGTGGACCAAAAGGAGAGAAAATGTATAATCCTGCAACATTTTGAGAATTTCCTGACTCATACTCTCATCCAGAGTACAGTGTGAGATGATTCATTCTGAAAAGTGCTTCTCAAATTGGGGGGATGTCATGTGATTGTTTGCTCTTTTATTTAGCAAAACATAAGGGAAATAGTCACACCACTGAATATGTTTTTGGAACCATGAGGACAACATATGACCATTAAATTGTGTAAGTTTGAATAGTATTTTTTTGTGTTTTATATGTTTACTTTATAATTATTGTGTTTTTTTCTGTCAAATCAACTACATGCAACATTACTCAGCTTCTCAGAGAGAAGCCTTAAAAAAAAATCTGAAATCCCTTCAAATTTTGGAAATAAATAAAAATATGCTTGAAAAAAGTAAAACATAAAATAAAAAAGTTCAATGCAAGAGCTTGTGTCAAGGCAAAAACCCAATTATTGTTGCCTTTTGTATGAGGTAAATTTGCACATACTATACTGTATGAACATTAGGGCCACAGGTTCTAGTTTTCTTCAACTCACCACTGCCCTATTTAAATGTCTGGAATCTCAAACTGGCACAGCAAGGATTTATACTATTAGCCGGTAGCAATGACATCCAAAAACACACACTTACGCTCACACACATAAACACCCTTCAACAGCCAGCAGGGAGTCTTCCTGTTCCTACTCACTCCAACAGGGAAGCCAAGCACAGACCACTCTCCTAATTACCAACCTTCCTCTAATTATCCAATCATAAAGCCATTAGCAGTCTCACACCATATTAACATGGTCCCGCCTACATGCCAATTTGTGCAGTGCCAAGATGCAACTGGAAGAGAATTTTCAGCATGCAACCTTACCAAGCGCAGTATCAGGTAGGGTAAGATTGTGCTTTTCTTTGCCTTTAACAAACAAATAATAGATTTCCAAACAAGATTTAACATCAGCTGCAGGTTGTTTTTTTCATTTCACAATAAAAGCTCAGCAGTTAATTCATATGCCTTTAAAGTGTAACTCCACCCTCAAGTTCTGCTACTACTCTGTCTCATAGGATATTAAAAAAAACAATACAGAGAAACCGACTGTACGCGTGCTCTTGTAGCTAAGTAGACTGACTGCTGCTTTAGATCGCTCAGTGTAGTCTCTACAGTGACGTAGAGCTGCTAGTCAGAGCTAACAAGCCATGAGAAGCTTCTGTCAGAGGGCCCTATTTTAACGATCTAAGCGCAAGGCGTAAAGCGCCTGGCGCAGGTGCGTTTAGGGCGTGTACAAATCCACTTCTGCTAGTTTAACGGCGGAAAAAAGGGTCTGTGCGCAGGGCGCATGGTTCAAAAGGGTTGTACTTAGCGTCTTAATTAATCATAGGTGTGTTTTGGGCGTAACATACAATAAACCAATCGGTGTCTCCTCCAATTCCCTTTAAAAGCCAGGCACATCATAATACCTTGGCACATTGCTATTATGATGGCAGATTTGCTAAGCAGAAAGGAGCGATTTTCAGGAGAAGAAACTGATCTGCTCATGCGTGAAGTGAAAGCGTGCGAGCAGATCATATATGGCACGAGCACTCTGCCACCAAAACTCCACGACATAAAGCAGACATTTAACAAATTTGATCCATTTTCAAAGTTTTATAGATCAGAAATATGGGTTTCTTTGAACCCAAATGTCCAAATATAACACGGATGCATGGATGTACGTTGTATGGTATGATTACATTCATTGAATTTGGGGTATTTTATTACATTTTTATAACATTTGAAAAACACGTTTAAATGGTTTTAAAACAGTATCCTGACTAAACTTTGACATAAACCAGTCTGTGATCCACTCAACATTCTTTGATCTTAACTATTAGTCAAAATAATTCATAATTTCTGCCTTTTTAACTAAAAAGTTAGGTATAATGTCATAAAATTAGGTTTATTGACCATGAATTTAAAACAAAACGTTGAAAAAAGTGACAAAAACGTTTTTAAAAACTGTCAAAAGCATAAAAAAGAGCCAAAATGCTGAAAAAAACACCAAAAAATAAATTTCCAAAATTCCATTTCTTTTGACCTAGATGGACAACAAGTTTATGGTCGAAGGGAAGACAACACAAGGGTTAAATAAGAATGTTATTGACTTTAGACCAGGTTTTTGTAGGTCAATGGTCCAATCACTTTCCGCTGCCTCAAGATAGCAATAATAATAATAATAATAATAAATTGAATTTATATAGCGCTTTTCATGGACTCGCCAAGAATGCACCTGAACACACCTCCCTGTAAACCAGCACTATGCAGTCCCTCCAGTATAACGCGATTATGCGATCGCATAATTCAATGCATAATCAGCCAAAGTCTGATATATTCAAATATTTATGCGGGGGCCGCATTTTTTCAAATACGCCGCACTTTCGCTGCATAAATTGCCGATTTCCTCGCAAAATATGCGGGACTCGCATGATTTCATAATCCCCGCATTTTCGTTGCAAAAGTCACATATATCTTAGCAGAAAGTTGAAAAATGTTGCGTTTACTTCACACAAGAGCAGCCATTTTCCCCTGTTGCCATGGGAACATTATTACACGATGTGAACATCATCGAAAAGCAGGGTGTTGGAGGTTGAATTTGACATGTACTTTGAGTCTCTTAAGTTGGTATCCAATAAGAAAGCTATCTTAATATCTGATATTATCTGAAATTTCTTTGTTTAAGTGCTCCTGCTGTCTATATTATTAACGATTTTTGAAAGTCTGTCTCTTTTGTATCTTTTAATTCCCTTCTGTATTACTTTTATTTTTACTTTCATATTATATTATTTGTATATATTTTTGTATATTATTTGTTTACTTATTGCGATGACTGAATATCTGTAAAAAAAAATTTGAAATAAAGTTTTTTAAAAAAGCAAGGTGTTGGGGGAATCACTTTTTTTTCTCTTTTTCATCAAACCGCAGTTTTGGCAAGTTCCCGCAATTTTTGCAAGTTCCCGCAATTTCATCGCATAAAATTGCATAAATATCCCGCATATTCCATCGCATTTTTTAAGAAAACGTGCTGCATAATCAAGGATTTTTGCCCGCAGCAATCACAAAAAAACTCTGCATTTTTCTGGAAGGACTGACTGGGCTGAAATATGTGCCACCAGAAACGGAATTTGAATCATTTATATTTGAATTTGAATTGCTAAACTTGAAATGGCATTGTTTAATTTGAATCATTGCATTGAAAAACTGAATCTGAATAGTATAATTTGAAATTGAATTTATTCGTTTGGAAGTGAAGTCCAATAAAATTTGATCCTCACTGAAAATTCAACTCTCTATATATCTTCACATTCAGTTCTCACAATTCAAATTCAGTTCTCAAAATTAAATTTAAAGTTACTGTGACAGATAGGTCAAGGCAAGCACTTCTTCCTCGTTTCATGGCGGGAACTGTGTTCCAAAACGTAGGTTCTGATTGGCTGAAGAGGAGTCCTCTGTATCTGCGCCACTGAACTCTATCTATCAATCTGCGCTCGATTGCTCTTCCTTCATCCTTCAACTACCCGGATGTCTGTTACAGTAACTTGAAAATGAATTTTGAGAACTGAATTTGAATTGTGAGAACTGAATGTGAAGATATATAGAGAGTGGAATTTTCAGTGAGGATCACATTTTATTGGACTTCAGTTCCAAACGAATACATTCAATTTCAAATTATACTATTCAGATTCAGTTTTTCAATGCAATGATTCAAATTAAACAATGCAATTTCAAATTATGTGATTCAAATTCAGTTTTTCAATGCAATTATTCAAGTTTAGCAATTCAAATTCAAATATAAATGATTCAAATTCAATTTCTGGTGGAACATATTTCAGCCCATACCAGCACGCCCACGGGTACACGGCCACAGGTGCACAGATGGGCGCACAACTGCGTGGATCTTAAACTAGCAAAGACACTTGCGTCGGGCTTTGCGCTGCGCTGCGACGGGTGCAAGATAGTGCCCAGACTCTCCGTTTCTATGCTGGAAAGCCCGGTGTGTTATGTTAGTAGCAGCTAATGTAGCCTTGAGCTGCTAGCTTCAAGTAGGGCTGAGAAGCGAGATACAGAGGTCAGGTTAGCCCAAAGAAGGCTCACAAAAGGATTTATACACTCTATATTTTCATACATATGTTGTCCCCATTGACAAAATATGATGCAAAAAAAAACTAAGGAGAAGGTGAATGCTGGTAAATCTATTATTGATATGTGTTCAGTCCCAGCGGCATGTTGTGTAACAGAGTATCCAGATTGCTCCCTCCTTTATTCATACCCATCAGAGGGATGGCAAGTTATTGGAGGGAATGGGGCGGACGAAGAAGACACAGAGCACAGATGTTGGCGCAGCTGCAGCGCAGAGGAGAGGCTCGGGTTAACGGCTAGCTCTCGACGTGCACAGACTGCGTGAGAGGGATACTGCGGCGCTAGCTGTAGAGCTAGCTCATCCACCTGACTGATTCCTATTCCTCTTGAATAGGAACTGACAAATCAAAACTTAAAAGAAATTCAAAAGTAGCATCTTGTCTACAAACTCATCTAGATATTTTTGCCTTTATCTTGCCTTTTGTTATACTTGCATCAGTGAGTGTTGTGAGAAGTCAGAGCAGCACATTACAGGATTTCTGGGAAACTCCTATTATCATTTAGAGCTGCAAACATGCAAAGTTGTCCATTGCAGATATAAAAACTGAATTCTCTCTATCACTACCTACTCTTACAAAATTTTAATGCCGGAGTCAAATGTTTTCTATGTAGATTCAACTTTTATTTTCTTGATATAACATATACTCCCACTTGGTTTTCTGTCGGTCTGGATCTGTACAGTTGATGGTCGCGGGGCGATAGGTCCTGCAGCGCAACGCTTTAATAGACTCCAGCAGAAGCTTTGGCAGAAAGTCGTGCCAAGGCCGGGAATGAAACTGAGCCTGTCAACATTGGCAAAGGCACAAACAACCCACAGAAAAACTGTATCACCACACAAAATGTGGAGACAAATCCATTCATTCTGCTGCAACACTGGCTCCACAATGACAGTGTTTTGTTTGATGACTCTCTCAGTCTGTTTCTCCGTTTGTCTGTGAAAACATCCTCATTATCTGACCACACAAGCAAGGTGACGGCGAATAATGGTGCTTTGTCAAAACTGATTCATGCCCAAGGTATGGACTGACAATGAAGGATCTCAGTGTCTCGTCTTTATAAAGCCACGCAGCTGTTCCCTCCTCTGTACACAATCAAACCTTTGCCATTCAGTGCCACAAACCAATAAACGCTGCCTTTGTTTTAGCTTGACACCATTGTTTGGTCTTCATAAAGATTTCTATTCTTTGGCACAGATGCTTTTTTGTTTCATTTCCAAACAAGCTGCATAGTTTTTCTCTTTTTGTTTGAACAATGATACTATTTTTTTGTTTTGTTTTCCCTTTCCTCGTGCAGTCACCCTGATCCACATGTATCCCCTCAAAATGGAAAGCAACCAGAGTTTACAGTACAAACCAGTTCTGAAACTAAAACTACAAGAACTATTAAATAATCTCATTATGCCCAGTGGCATCATACGTGTCTTATTCTGTAAGTGGCAGGAATTCAAAGATTGAGCCTTTTCAAACAGATGTTGGCAGTGTCTTTGTGGACACTGTGCACACCCTGCTAATAAATGGGTAATCATATCTGAAAATGTAATAACGGTTCATCTTTTGATATAAAAGCCAAGGTTAGGCTCTGAGAGGAGATGCAGAAGATACCAGACACTTCAAACGGGCCTCAAAACCATCTTTTGGTTCGGCACGAACACACACAGAAAGAGAGCAGGAGAAAGACAGAGACACACCCGTGGAAAAAGCCACATACGACAGATGCAAAGACAATCTAAAGATAGATTAAAAGTAAAACGCTTCCACATGTTAAGTAACCAGTAAAATACTTGCTGTGTTGAAAATGTTCTCAAAAGCTGAAGCAGCAATCCACTGAACTGCTGTGCAGCACCCCCTGTTGACGCAATATTTCCCCACAGTGGCTTTATTTATGTTTTATCTTATCTTCAGTTAATTGAATCAAAGACATGTTGAAGAGTCAGTGTCAGAATTACTGGCTGAGTTAAGTTAAATAATCCATAATATCATTGTGTTCCCACTATAAAGTAAAACACACTTCATACATGAGTTTTTTAGATTAGATCACATTCAGCAAATACACTGGATGCGACAAAGAAGAAAAAAGGATGTAAACTGGATTATATCTATCTGTGTCGGGTCCACTAAAAATTCACATAGCAAACCAAACTGTGGACTGGGGCTTTAAATGACCTCAGCTGAGCAGCTGCCACTCCTCCTCCTCCTCCTCCTCCTCCTCTTCTTCTTCTCTCTCTCCTCTTTTTGGAGCAGTGTCGTCCCCCGTCATCTTCAGGTCATAATGTAACATGACACCAGCGGTTGCAACAAGGCCGGCCGGCCAACCCGAGCGTTTAAGACCAATGAATATCATTTGCTCCCGGTAGGTTCCCTGGCGCTTTCAGACGCTACCACCGCCAGACTGAATCAGCGTTCGCGCCTGTCATGTCTCTGACGGAACACACGGACACACACACAGACACAGACGCACAACAGGCCAAAAACACCCCCATACACACACAAACATATAATGTCCAGGCGCGCACACACAGAGCCGCACCACAGCCTGCAACGTGCACACTTTCAAAAAAAAGAAAAGAGGCTCAGCTCAGAGGACAGGCACAAATGCATCAACACACAGTGCTACGCACACACAGGATATTGTCAGCCTCTGGAGACCACTTTGTTGTTTCTGATGCTTCTGTCATCCTCAATACACTTCATGCTGCTCTTACAAATCCAGAGATTTCTCACATTTCACACTTCTTATGCCCTATTTTAAAAACCCAATAGCTTTCAAGGGTTATCACCATGCAAATCACATTAGGACGCTTTACAGGTGAAAGCAACCTTGGTGAGATCCCCTCCCTCATTAGGGGGATTAAAGACAGGGCTGCCCTTCTCCTGGGTTAGAAAAAGCCACAATAACCCCCTAGCCTCTCACCTCAGCTCTGGTTTCCTGGCTTAGACCGCTGTTTAAATTCCCTCCCGCCTCTGAAAATGTCCTCCCTGGGGATCCCCGGGGCTTTGATCAGCCGCCCCCAATGGATGCACCCCTCCACCTCCACACACACCCCTAACCCCACCCACCCCACCACTGGGGGAAATAAGAGGGTCAGGGGTAACGCTGCTGGAGATAAGAGAGAGGAGGCAAAGAATGAAAGGGGAGGGAGGTCTTGTAAAGATCAACTAGGGTTGGGTAAAGGGGTGGATAAGTAGGAGGGTGGGCTTATGAACCCTACTAATACCCCCTCCACACACACACACACACACACACACACACACACACACACACACACAGACACACACACACACACTTAAGTAGCCTAATTACCTGCCTGATCTGGTGCAATGACAGCACCTGCAATGAGGGGTCAAAGCACACAGTTGGGATGTGCTAACCTTGTTAAGAAATACTTCATGTTAATGAGAGCTAATCATGTTGCATATTTAGTTTCATGCTAAAAGGGCAGCAAGTGATCTTAAAGATCACTAGTAATGCATAGACCAGGCAATATCTTTTCATCTTGAAAAGTATCGCTACGCTGGACACCGACTTCAGAAGTCAGGTTGTGGGTATCAATCTAACGTGACTGAATGTGTATCTCGCATGCATTCGTGCACAGCAATAATCGGTATTTGACATGCAAGAAGTACTGTAAGGCTCATTTGCATTGGTAAAGGAAAATGTGGGTACATGAAGACAGACCTGATTTTGACTAACCCACAGGAAAAACTCTGAGCTCTAATAATTCAATGGTTTGAGCGACTCGGGTTTAATTTCCCTAGAAAGTAAGCGTGATTTAGTCCAGGTCTGTTTGGATTTCCTCATTCAAGAACCTGGTTTGAGTTCCTTACCTGTACTGTATATTGAACTGTGTAATTTCATTCAAACTAACCCCTTTCCATACATGAGATCACAAAGCAGTGTTCTTGTACAGTAAATGTACTGTATATAAGATGGAAATATATACCCAGATATCCAGGATATCAGAGCAGATTACAGATAGAGGAGCTTCCAAACTGCTATCTCATCGAATTAATGTTATTAAGATAAAATGATGCTCCGATAAAAATGGGAGTGTATGAGCAAAGAAGAAAAGCAAAACTGCCCAAGGCCCAAACCGTGACCAAATACAAAGTTTTCAGAGGAAGTAATGAAGTAAATTGGGGAACATTGGGCGGAAAGGGAGACAAGGGACCAGTGTCATTTAGTAAAAGAGTTGCAGCCAAAAAATGATCCTTTTGAAAATGGCAGGTGAGCCAATTTGGACTGACTTATGTTGTACATATAAGTCTGGAATTTGCACATAAAGCTCTGAAATGTGGAGAGAGCTCAAGCACTTTCTGCTCCTCAGCCTAACCTTATCATACATTTATTCCTTATTACAATACAGTCACATGAACAATGATGCATTACAGTATTATATCCTAACTATTGAGTTTATGCTGATGAGCGAGATTATCTTCACACTGTGTAGAAACACTACATCTGAAGAAAATGTCTTGAACATATCTTAAAAGGAATAGTTTGAGCAAATAAGCATTTCTATTAGTGCTGTCAGTTAAACGCGTTCACGGCGTTAACGCAAACCCATTTTAACGGTGTCAATATTTTTTATCGCGAGATTAACGTTCTTTTTGGCCTAGCAAACTTTGTAGTTTTTTTCACATGCTGTTGCAACAACTATGGTGCGTTCTTTTTGTCTTGTAATCGCGACTAGTAGCTCGAGCGTGACGTCACATCCGTGTCGAAAAACGAATAACCGCGGGTTGTTGCATTCTTTTTGTCACACAATACTACGAGTCGGAGAAAAGATGGATTTTTGTAACATTTTTAGTAACATTTAGGATTCTATTCACCCCGTTACTGACATATTACACACATATATTTCACAGTTTGATACATGAAAATTACGTTTTGATTAACGTTAGGCTGCTGCTCTGCTTTCTGCTCAAGACTCGGCTTAAAGCCATTGTTGTCATATAGCAACCAAGCGTCTCTAGCCAATTTCAGCTGCACAAGCTACAAAATACCTAATCAGGCAGTATTTAACTCCTAATAAGACTGTAGCGACATGCCTATAGGTAGCAGTATACAGCACTATGTGTACGACTTCTTCATTTGGTTACAACAAAGACAAAAGTGCTTAAAATTGTAGAAAACCACAATCTTTACTACGTGTGATGCACGACGTAGCCATCTTTGAAAGTGAGCTCAGGGTCCTCTGAGTTCAGACGACTTGACGAGTCGTAAATACGACCTCAGGGGCGTTCTTTTTGCAACTTCTGGGTCGTAACTCTGTAAAACGACTCGTAAAACGACTTCGGTGGACAAAAAGAACGCACCACTAGTAACGTTAGAAACACTACAACACCACACCGGATCTAGCTAGACTGGAAACAAAACAACAGGCACGCCGCACACACTTGTTTGGGCTTGCGGCCGGTCAAAGAGTAGTAGGCTAACGTTACACACTGCCTACGTGGCGTGAGCGTGGCGGCTGTGTGGATTTTTCTATGTCTTTACACACCAGAAACGTGTCTGATGCGGTGCTGCTGCTGCTGCTAGCCTTGTCTGGCCACATGTATGTTTCCCATTGATAAAATGAAATACCATGTTAAACATAAATATATGCTGATTTAATTATAGCAAAGACAACGTTGGCAGTATTGACGGCAAAATAGGCTACAGAATATTTTGTTCTATATTGACAGGTGTAATATTTTTATTACATTTATATATCTGCATTTATATCAAAACCTAGAGACTTTCAAACATCAACATGTCATTTATTAATATGTATTTGTGTCTAAATGACATATAAACATCTTTTCCTATTATATTTTGCCTGGAAACGCTTCCAACACGCTTGCGTGTCGCGTGAAAAATAGCTGCCGGTTCTATTTCTAGCAGGCACGTGTTTTTGGCGCGGCTAGAGCCACGCCTGAGACGTGCGTGTCACGCAGGCAGTGTGTAAGCTCTAACCTGTTAACATGGGAGCCAAAATAAAAATGGACACGCCAGGCAGCTGACAGGCTCACGCCACACAGCCAGTGTGTAACCGGACTTACGTTTTGAGTGGATGGCAAGCGCGAGACGTCGAAATGGATGCCAATAAGATTCTGAACGAAAAGTTGCCAAATGGTTCCATTGACAAGACCAAAGTGATCTGTGTGTTTCGTCGTTGTGAACTGAGCTATCATCACAGCACGTCCAGTCTGAAATACCACTTGATGGCCGATCAAGTTCATCACAGCTGATGCAAATTCTCCGCCCCCTCGTCAAAGCCAGGCGACAATGGATGACTTCAGACAGAAGCACATGGATACCACAACCAAGAACAAACTTACTGCAGCCATAGCTAAATGGGTCCAAGTGAGAATGTTAGTGTGAAATTGAACACTACAGTATATGCCAATGTTGTTTTCAATAAAAAAAACATTTGCACAAAGCAAGCCAATCCACTTTTCCATGTTGATGAGAGCATTAAAATGAGAACAAAATAATGGGACAAAAAGAAATCAAGGGACATTTAGAATAGATAAAAATGTGCGATTAATTACGTGTTAACTATGACATTAATGCGATTAATCATGATTAAATATTTTAATCGTTTGACAGCACTAATTTATATTTTTTGGGAAATATGCTTATTCGCTTTCTGGTGGAGAGTTAAATGAGAAGTACTGGCACATAACCTCTGTAAAGCGTAAAGTTTTGTGTGTTTTACACATACATTTTTTGTACAGATTAAGATACAACATGTTAATTAGAGAGCTTCAGAGGTGCTGGTCGGTGGATTTTACAACCATTGGGCAAAGCCAGGCTAGCTGTTTCCCCGTGTTTTCAGTCTTTATGCTAAGCTAAGCTAACCTAACCAGCTGCTTGCTGCAGCTTCATATTTAACTGATGGATACGACTAGCTAACTTTCCGCCAAAAAAGATTATTATTCTAAGAGTGGAGACAGGTGGTAGCACTTTTAAATACACTGCTGAAGAACCCTCTTCAAACACCATATAGGTTTTGGTTAAGGTATAATCTCCACACACAAATGTGTTTGCCATGTAGTTGAGGAGGGAGTGCAGTTTTTTTTTTTTAAAGTGATAGAATGAGGGCACTCAAAAGAAGGAGATGGTGAAAGCTAAACTAATGTAAACTGAAATCCATTTAGGTTTTAAAGGTGCTGTAGGTAGGATTGGGAAGATCCAGGATGAAAAATTTGAACATCGACAACTTCTCAGGCCCTCCCCCACTTTCCGCTAAAGCCCAAAACAGTCTCCTAAGCCCCTCCCCCAACAAGGGAGAATGAATGCGTGTGCATCAGCAGTGATTGACACGCAGTTAGACCCCCCCCCCCGGCCATGAGTAGTGCATCTGAACAGGGAGCTGTGGATTTTTGCAAATTGCACTCCAGGCTGTAGGTGGTGCCAGAGGAGCCGGATTTTTCCTTTAATGACCTGCTTCATGTAGTTTTACTGGAACATAGGGTCAGTTTCAGCAAATATGACAGAAAGTTAGTTTTATAAGGCTTACCTACTGCACCTTTAAACTGTCGTCACACTGCATACAAACAGTACACTGCTAAATTTGAGAGTGAGATCATTAGCAACTATGAAGCGTATTTCATTTTTTCATACTGAGAGGACTCTTCTGTAAATGGGCACCTGCACTTAGTGTGGCTACGTATTAACGTTCTGCATTTGATGCTAAGTGCTCGTTAAGGGCCTTGAGGTCAATTCATTTTCAAATGCAAACCATCTGCATTCAAACACAGAAATTACACCCACATATCATAACATCGACATAGATGAGTCAACTTAACGTATCTCATCCCTCTAGCTTTGACGATGATGCCTCACTAAACAGCTCTAAACAAACTCTCTCAAAGCCCTGATGAATAAATGAAGGGATAAAAGCTACATCGATACAATTCTAACGCATTAACTTGCCAAATAAATAAATAAGTGGTGATGTGCGGGAGGGGGAGCGGGGCGTACACATTCTTTTGTACATTGAATCTATCTTATCGGAGCGTGTAAAAATAGCTTGACAGAGGCTAATTGTGCTTGTTGCTGAATAATGGATCACAGCGGAGAGGGCCTTCCTGGAACTGGGGCGGGCACGACTGTTCCCTGCTGAACCTTCGGGTTCCTCTCCCTGCTTTTGCCTTCAGGTAAAAAATATGCCACAACCCCCCTCTCTCCCTTCCTAACCCACCCAAAACCCCTTTTCTTCCTCCTCACTCCTGTTCATCTTCATCCTTATTCATCTTTCTCTTTACTCTGACTTGTAAGCGGGTGTCCAAGAGTTTTTAAATGGGAAATGAGAACCAAAAACTTTCTTTACAGGAGCAGTTATGAGAATGAGGATGCATTTTTTTGAGTCTGTTCAGTTTGCTTTCATTTGCTTTATTAAACTTGGATATATTTTTAAGCTTAGAATCACACTTTCTACCCACAAATAGCTGAATTGTATTGGAGTGGGGGGTAAAAATTCATAAAATGTGTGTGAAATTTGATATTGCAGGGGCAATCAGTAATGAGCAAATTACTTTTGTTTTCAAATTTCACAGAGGCAACAACTGTCCCCCGCAGGCCTCTGTAGGTTAATCTTTAGAGTTTATTCTATTCTATAAAAATGGACTGGTCAAAAAAGTCATATATACAGGTATTTAGTGTAAAACAGAATCAAACACACCAATGCAGCAATAACATATGGTGAGTAATTAAGAAAAAAAGGTACAAAAGAGTGATAATGTGCCAACATCGAATGCATATTAACCCCAAATTCCTATAAACATGAAGGCTATTTGCTTTATATACACCATCAAAGTTACTCTTTCCTAATATTGGTGGCATTCAGGACATACAGCATGAAGTCAGATTCTTATGTTTAAGACAACGGAACAACAATTAAATTCAAAAAGTGTAGTTTCCCTAAACCCTGACAACAAAAGAAAGAAAAACTAATCCTCTTACTCTGCACAACCCACAAGTGAGAGGAAGGCTTTGTTGGTAAATACCCGTATCAAGTTTGGTGCTTCACATCTAATATGGCATCAAAGTTGTCGTCCAAGTGACTGGGAAAGTTGAAAGCGTGAGGTTGCATCTTTGCATAAATGTCTTAGCCGCTATAGTCTCATCAGAGGAATGTGTGCAGCTGACGGAAGACTGCTTACACTTATTCCCCTCAACAACTAAAGGCTTGTTAAAAACTGCTTTTCCCCTATCTGTTGTTTGAAATATGTGTGTGCAGCTAATGAATCACCCTCTTTGGGAAGTTAAAATAGTCTTTGCTGTTGATGTCAAAGAAAGAAAATGTAGTTGTTTTCACTTGAACTTAAGACTGACATGTGCAAGTTTCATGTCCTTATAGGTTTTGGAAAGCTATTCAAAACCCATCTAAACATGTTGCAATGAAGAGTTATCAATCTTAAAGTACTATTGTTTTTCTTTGTAAGTGAAGAGCTAACATTTTGCAGATAATGTTCCGTTCACTGAAAACAATAGTGTATTTTTTTTTGCACAACTGCTGGAGCTTCTGATAAACTGTAGATAACAGCTGTGATAATCGCTTTGACAGACATAACATCGCTTCGACAGATAACTTTATCTTTCATTACTCACATTTTACACACTTTGCAGCATAAATCAAGATAAACATCTCTGATAAGACATCTCTGTTGAGTAGTGTACTGTATATCAGTGTCCTTTAATTTAAGAAAAATATTAATAAGAAGGTTTGGAAGACATATCAAAAGGGGGCATCAAAGTGAAGTGTCCACCACTTTATGTGTGTTTGTACATGGAGACATTTTTACGTGCAGGTCGGCACCAATGATCACAACCCAAATTTATGTCAATTTTTTCCCTGATAATTACAGACCGCAGTGTCTCTCATCCTTCTCATCCGGCTGTCCAAAACATGAGTTGTGTTCTTAAGTGGAAGTGATGTAGTTTGAAAAGATCATCTTAAATCTGCCTATTTACCCATCCACCTATTTTTATGCATTTATTTAGTTATTCATTCAATTCGTTTAGATTATGTCCACTGGAGAAAAAGTCAGCTTGGTCTGAAGTCTCTCGAAGATTTACTCTAAAATAGACATTTAATACTTGTTATAGTCTATATTTTTGTACTAAATAATTTTTATTTTAAAACTATTTTCATGATGGAATAACAACTGTAAGTTAAGTTAATAAGGCTTGAACCTTGTCAGCCCATGACAGCTCTTAGCACAGTGTGCACATCAGTTAAATAAAATATTATCTTAAAAAAAAAAAAAAGATAAATAATAAAAGAAAATATATCAGAACAATCTGCAACACACAAGCTTTCAGCCTTAAGACTCAGTTGTATTTTCCACTTTGTTCAGCTCTTATGCTACTCTGTTCATTATACAAGCTGCTCGAGTTCAGCCAGGGCTGGTCAGTTGTCCATTTATTTGTCCATAAGGCCTGATGGGAGAGGAGACCACTCTTATCAATATTTCATATAATCATATGATGTTGTGTTTGGTCAATCTGCCTTTTATGGTCTCATGCTATCTTAAGCTGAAGCCGTCAGTACTTAGGGCCACAAAGGAAATCAATGGACAGGATAACATCAGTGGCCTGCTGGTTACTGTAAGTTCAGCATGACTATGTTAACGTTTCCTGTAATGTTGACATCACAATGTTGTTATGACCCACTGAGGGAGAATTTTACATTCAGCAATAGGTTTCTAATGGTACCTATGAGACTGTAGAGCCTCTTAATGTTTGACAAAAGAAAAGTTCTGCCTGTATTATATTTTATGCTTACATCAAGTAATTAGCAGCATTATTTTTCAGTTTTAATGTCTTTATATAATTGTAAAAAAAGATTAAATGTAAATACTTATACTGCCTTTATTTGGGTAACTTATGTATGCATGTAGTGTAGGTTATTTTACAAAATCTTAAAAGAAGAAAAAAAACATCTGCCTTACTTTTCCCACATAACTTACATGAGCTGTTTGGGTTGCCATTAATGCATCCTAATGCTACCTGACATTTCTGAACTGTTTTAATATTCCAATATTATGATCAACGGCTCGTAATGCAGGCTGCATGAATTATTTCAGTGCATTTGGTGGAGGCCTGATTATTTGAAACAAGTTCTGTTCTGGACTTGCGGGGAGCTGGCGGATCCAAAAACACCATTAGCCAGGTGGTATCCCATGAATTAAAAATAACCAAACACGGTTTTCCTGTCAGGCTGCTTCCCCGCCCCACAAACCCACCCTAACTTATCTCCACCCCCCCACCCTACACAGCACACACAGTGTTTCGTGACAGAAGGCCGCTTTTTCCTCCAACCTGAAGAAGAAATCTGCCGGAATGAAAAAGAAAGAGAGAGAGAGAGAGAGAGAGAGAGAGAGAGAGAAAGAAATCAGCCAACTGATCTGGACACAGATACATGACCCACATATCGTCTCTCACTTGCCCCACCCATCCCCCGCCACGGTACGACTGTCATCTAAGGATGTTTTCACAATGTTTTACCATCCAATTTTTGGGGATTGTACTTCAGGGACGTGTGAATTAGATGGCAAATGGGGAGAAATGTGGCAGAAACACCTCAGAGGAGCTGCGTTAGCGAGCTGTCACGAAGCCTGAGAGGGCGCCCGTACCCACCACCGCCAGAGCCATTTCGTAAAAGGTTGAATTAACATCAAGGTTAGCCTCCACTCAAAAGTCAACTGGTTTCCGCCGCCAAGGACTCAAGGACTTATTCAAATAAAACAGCTCCATTTAAACCCTGTGACTGAATTCATCTCCAATTTATATTACATAGGTGGCCTTACATCCCAATAAGCAGCAAGTCAAGAAAGCTAGAAAGAACAGAGGAAGTACAGCAATTGCAAGGAAGACAGCTAAAGGAAAGGACATGAGGAAAACAGATGGCAGAAAAGAAAGGAGAAGAAAGATACAGTAAGAATAGGACAGGAAAAGAAAGAAGCCAAGAGAAAGATAGGACATAACAGAAAAAAGTAAAACAAAGATGGAATAGAAGAATTAAAAAGGATGAAAACAAGTTATTGCAGATAAACAGTTGGGTGGCGGGAAGAAGAAGTGTGAGGAAAGACAGCATGAATACAGGAAGGAAAAGGAACAGCAGGAAAAAAGAAGATGTAATTACAAAGGGAGGGAAAACAAAGCAGGGCAAGAAAAGGGAAGATGAAGAAGGAAAGAGTCTGCAGGAAAAATGAAGGAATGTCAAGAACAGAGTGACAGAAAAAAAAAACTGAAAAACAGGGCACCAGAAAAAAACGCTGCTCAGAAGCTGTAGTACTAAACTAAAAGGAAAAAGAGAAATGAAGAGATGGAGCACTGATGCGCAACCATAATACAGGAGCCTCCCAACAACACCATGCATACTCTTCACTGCCTGCTGTATATTTAATAGCCACTCCATCATTCTGCCTCCTTTCCTCTCTCTCTGTATCTCCATCCTCCGTCATTCCCCCGCTCATCCACGGCTTGCCCAAGCAGATGGGGATTGTAAGGCTCGGTGGCGCATTCCAGCATCACAATCTGTCTCGGCGTGCTGCGCTCCAATCCAGAGGAAAAGGCCGTAGTATTTCCCACATTGCGCGCCACATATGCGGCGCTTTAGCTTGTGCCCGTGTTAGGGAAATAAAAATCAGCGTAACGGCTTGGAGTGGCAGCATGTCAACAGAGGCAGACAGAGGGGAGATACGGGAATAATTGTTGGGGAATTAATCAGTTGGGAATGCTTTTCCCTTATGCCATCCTGCGTGGGTGAGAGGAACTGCAATTCAGGCCAAATGGAGAATTAAATTTACACCATTACAAACATGTTTATCTTTATCCCTATGCTCTGCGCTGTGGGGGTAAAGTCTGTGTGATGCCAGTTCAAAGCATTGTCACATTTAACCGTGTCACAAACTTATCTCCCTCTGGCGTTTTTGTGTTGTTTTTTTTGCCATTGTCCCTCAATGGCATGAATAAACAAGTAAATAGTCTGGCCAAAAACAAGTAAGGGTATGTGAGGTCTTGTCTAGTTTTTTTTAATCGCAATGCCCTCCTAAAAAAGTGAATAACAGAGTGCTAAAGGTCACCACCAGTCAACAGCTGCCCATATGACTGTTAAATATTTTAACTTTTGTGAATGCCGTTTTTTTAGCTTTCTTCTCTTGTTAAAAGCGCTTCATAAATAAATTTGTCTTGACTTGCCCTGTGGGTAGCATCAACACATCATTTCCATATTCACCTAATTGTGTCAGTCACTCATCCTCAACAAAACAGCCTTTTCCAGGTCAGAGAGATGCTTCTTTTGCAATTTTCAAAGTTCAACATAAACCAGAAGAAAGAGGGAGAGAGAAAGTAGGGGAAAAACAGCCTGTGAGGTGGCACACTCGACACTGACAACGGCAAAAAAAACTTGGTGGTGTGAGGAGAAAAAAATTAACGACACCTGACAATTTTTCAGTCACCCTACACACCCAAGGTGAAATAGGCGAGCTGCAGCGTGACGTGTAAAATGTGTTTGGATCTGGCCTGCAAACTCTGCTGAGGAGCCCATGAAAGATGCATGGGGCCACTGGAGAGGTATAAAGAATTTAGAGATATAAAGGATATATGACAAATAAATCAGGATGCAAATCTCACCGGGTGCCACTGGGAGTTCTCCAATGAAAACGGCCTAAATAATTGAAGAGGAAGAGGAAACATTTCATCAATGAGAAGAGCAGTGGAAAATGCTCATCGCTCCATTTTTTAAACCTTTCTTCAGGAGCTCTTCTAGTCTTTTAAACATGATAAAGCAGAAGGGAACTCCAGTCTTTGAAAAGGGACAAAGCTTTCAAAAGCATGAGTGGGGCATCAGAAACCACAAAACATATTTAGCAATCCTACCAAATACCAAAAAAAGGAACAGCAGCGTGAGACAAAGCAAAACAAAAAGTAAACCAGGATCCAGTTGCACATTTTCCCAGACGCCATCGTCAAATACCACTGCCACTCAGACTGTGAAAGACATCTCCATTTCACTCCGTAACATTCTTCTTCAACTCCACAAGTGCTTCAACAGATGGGATTTTTACTCACTTTTCCTAAACAAAATAATGCTCTTTAATTTTAGTTTTGTCTCATTTTGTTTCACATACAGTATATAGATGAAATGATGACTGTATCACTTTCTTTTCTGGTCATCTCCCTTCTCCCTCTATGTTTATTACTTTCAACTCTAGCTCTCAATTGTTGGTACTTTACTGGCATGACTGTGACATCATTATCAAAGCAACAAACAAAATATGAAAGCTCCAAACAAACAAGTTACATATTTAAACTCTGTTTGTTCTCACCAGAAAAAAAAAGAGGCAGTCGTGGTGAATGAGGAGGAAAAAAAACTTTGCATAATGACTCCGTCTTGCCAGTTTAGCCAGATGCTCCACATCGAGGAAAAAAAAAAAAAAAAAAACTTCTAACGGGAACTCATCACCATGGTGAACCTGGGTTGCCAAGCACGACTTTCTTGGCAACGGCGTCACCAGGGATACTGGCTCCCCGTAGATGGGGTTCATTGATTAGAGTTGGAGCTCACCCCAGAGTCCTTGGAATCATTAAACACTGTAGGTTTTTTTTTTTTTTTTTTTGGAGAGGGAGAATGAGAGCCCAGGGAATTGTGGGAAGGACTCAGAGGTCATATTCATTAAGAGGTTGGAGGCCCTGTTCTGAGTCCAAACTGTATTTCACTCCATTTCATCCACCTTTATGACATCATTGGTGAGAAACTTTTTAGATAACCTTCATTCCAGAGCTGCTGGTTGGAGATGAAGTCTGTTCTTATGCTGCTGATGTTGTTTACTCTACTGCTTCTTTAATGGAAGAATCGCTCCAGTTTTGGTTATTTGTCTGTGGCCACTGAAGTTGATTTAACAATTTATTTCTGAATTACAGCACACATCCTGCAACCTTTAAAGCTTGGTTTCAATGTTTTTTTTTCTGTTAAGTTTCTCTGTTTATTAAATATTCATGACAAAGAAACAATCAAAGTAATAATAATAAACACCATTAAGTATCTATTAACACGCAAAAACTCAGCTAATCCACTTAATCAGGACTGAGGGGGCTGGTTTGATCACATTTACAGTTCTGGCATCACGTTATTATATTACTGGTGGCAAAATAATAAACTGTTATCCTTAACTACTGAAACAAAAACCATGATTTGGTGTCAATCCTTCAGAATTACAGAACTGCCATTCTTCACTAACAAATATCAAGTGGGAAGAAATCGATCACAGAGGAGACGGAGATAAACATTTCTACACCTACAGCAGCCTTGTTTAGACCAAATTGCAATGCAGCCTCCAGACATTTTGTACTGAGACTAATTTCTTTAAGGCAACATTACAGACAACAGAACACATGTCCACGATTCTGTTAGACTAAACATGTGATAACCAACTCCAGAACATACTTTTATGTCCCTCATCAGTTCAACTGAAACAAGACTTAAAACAACAATTCAATTGTTAAGACAAAAACATGTAGTAAGTGAAACTAATGACTATTAATAATGTCCTTTTCGTCTCACTAGTCAATATGTATGTTTTAAGATTATTTTAATTATTATATTTTAAATTAGATATTTCATTACCACCAACACCAAGCTTAAATCAAATATAGCAACACATATACAGTAGTAATATTAGTAACATTAGTAAAAGGTCAATGATAAATCAAGTACAACAGAAATATGCTCTCCAGTGAGAGGAAAGCAGTTTTAAAAATAAAAAAAAAGCCTCACTTGAGATTGAACACGTTTCTTTGGTTTTGCTCAGCCTGAGCAGTCACAACAGAAATATGCTGGACCCAGAGTCCTGAATGATCGGTCATTCTGTGTTATATACAGGTATGCTTATGACTTGACATGGCACTGCTGTGACAAATGCGTGAGCTCAGTGTGACATCTCATTCTATAGAGTGACTGACATACTAAAAAACATATACTCACCACAGCCTGTCTACACTCTTTACAGTTTAAATGGAGCAGACAGATCTAATGTGTCTTTGGATGTGGAGCAGTTTCTTGTTGTGTCTTGATGTATGTCAGGAATCTGCACTTCACTTAATATTAGGAAGAAACGCCACAGATTTTACAAGATATAACTTGATGTGTTGTGTTACTTGACTTGAATGTATTACTCATTACTCAGAGACAACAAAATCAGTTCTTAACTAAATGCATTACAAAGGTGAGGGTGTGGAAGTAGAAAGACATGGACGTTTACCAGGCATTAAGGGTCTAACAAAAATATGCTATTTCGCTGCATTATGGGAAATAAAGGATCTAGTATTTTTGGAGCTTGACCCATACTAGGGACTACAATTAAGGATATCTGGGCCTCTGTTGGCTCTATTTTGACCACTTTTTTTATTTTTTTTCTTGTAAGTCCCACAACTTTATGGAAGTGCAATACTAAATTGCTGGAGAGGTTTTTTTTAAGATAGAAATTGGAGATAACATGGGTTAGTTTGCACGTTTTTCCTGAGTTTTGAGAATGAAAGAAGATTGAGAAGAGCATTGAATGTCGTGTTTAAGATGAGATGAAAACTCACAACAGCGATAAACTTATGACCCGCTTGCTGCGATGCAAAAAAACTAAATGTACACTTTAATTATAAAGTTGCATAATGTCAGCATGATGCTTGCCTGGCCGGTAACAGGAAGGTGCGAGTCTATCTGCATGTTATCCTGTGTGTTTTTTGTCTGCACCAAAAAAACAAAATCAAAACTAATAAAGCAAAGATAAACAAGAACAAAAAAAACAACATATGAACTGTGTTACCTTAGAGAGCGTGTCGTTTGCATGTCTTTCCACTTTGTTTGTGTGTGTGTGTGTGTGTGTGTGTGTGTGTGTGTGTATTCATTCGACTCTGCCTGTGTGAAAGAGGGGCATGGGTGGCAGGGCTACCTTGAAAAGAAGATGAGAGGAACTTCCTCTTCTTGGAGCAGGCACAAAGCAGCAGGCAGCCGAGTGTGGGAGGGGCAGGATAGCGGGTAGACGGGGTGAGGGCCAGTGCCAGGGGCGAGGGTCTTTGTGTGTTTTGTTAGCGGTGGCGGCACCCCTCAGGTCCGGTGGACACACGCCTGGTTCATTCGACGACAGCTTTGTCTGCGCTTGGACGGCAGCCATGAGCCAGGCGCGCAGGTTGTCGTGACAACTGTGCAACATATTGACACATGAAAATTGGTAAAGACAGTCATCACAGTCCATGTGTTTCAAAAAAGCATAAGCATGTCTTACAAAAAATGCTAAATGTTTGTTTGGGGTGGATCACGTGCTGCCATTATTTCAGAGGCAAGAGGTGTTGACACAAGAAAAGTAAAAGTTGGAACTAGAATATTATGAGGGTTGACAAATATGGCTTTTCCTGATTTAAGAGTGCAGCCAGAAATAAAGCAGAAAGCACCGTGTGTGTGTTGATGTAGGCGATTGTATGTTCACATAGTAGATTTTTGAGCATTTGTGTAGCTACGTCTGTCTAACTGCTCGTCTTTGAACCCCATTCACCTGGAGCAGCCGCACAAAGGAATGTGTTTGGCCGCACTCCTCTCCAACCCTTGTGCATCTTTCAACCCTAAACTATGCCAGGATCTCGGAGAAACAGAGCATCCGTTGACAGCAGGCGCTCCTCCAAAGACATGCTTCTCATGCCCTGTGGAGGCCCCCCTGTACAGAAGACCCCCCGCCAAACCCCTCCAAACCCTCGCTCTCCCATGCAATCAAAGACAGCTTCATTATCTGCCGACTAATTTTGTGCCTGCCCCCAAGACGACTCCCAGGTAATGGCGAAGCAGGTTTACCCTCCTCCCCTGAACCTCTCAAGAACAGCCGCCCTAAGAAATGGAGGCCACAAGGCTGTGTCTCCCCCCCCAACAAAGGGCTCTCTCAGAGGCTTGGGTGCTGCATCCCCCCACCTGCAAGCAGAGGAGAGGGAGGAATCTAAGAGGAGGTGTGTGTGTGTGTGGTGGGGGGGGTGGAGGGGGGGGGGAATCTCCGCAGCAGGAGAGGAGCCAGCACTGGGACAGGCGGTGATACAACATTTGAATGCCCCGACCGGGGACACACCGTCGTGCCTCTCCAATTAAATTATCCAGTCCACAATGGCGAGGCCTCGAGAACTGACACCTCCATTGAGAGCGTGTCAGCAGCTTTGTGGGGACCGACAATTTCCATCTCTGCAAAAATAGATTTGCTCCCAAGGGGAGCAACAATAGCAGGGCAATCCTTCTAATGCTCGTTTTTGGGAGGAAAATAGGGATGAGAGCTGGGGATTTGGAGGGTTTACTTACAGGGACTGAGAAAATTCTAGTTTGGAAGTGGTAATATATCTGAATGGTCTTTGACAAAATGCAATGTGGTGATGAATGTGTTGTTTATCAGGTGTAAGCCAAAACCGCTTTCAATAATTGTAATTAAATGCACTTTTTTTTGCATGTGCAAAGGCTAAGTGATTTAAGCAATTTAGCAAGTTTTGCAACGGCAGTGTAGGTGACAGCCAGATTTTGTTTATTCAAGCTACAGAACTTTAACTTGTTAAAGTCAAACTGTATCCCACCTACTGTCGATGTTTCTATCCATCAAAACAAACACAAAAATATGATAGACGATTTTTTCAGAGGTTAATGTTTGCTCATCACTAGGACATACTTTAAACCTAATAAGACGTGAGTCAGTCAGTTTATTCTTCACAGAGACAGTAACAGAGACAGTAAGCCTCCTCTGACAGCAAACATTCACGTTTTTGGCACATTCACCATAAGCTCAAAGTAGGGGGAGACAGGAAAGATTGTGAAAAAGACATGCTGTATTTACATTGGACCAGTGATGGAGTACTCGAGCCAGACTCAAGTCGCTATTCTCTGGACTTGTGACTCGACTTGGAATCACGCACTGATGACCTGGACCTAGACTCGGATTTGAGGATTTATGAAAACGGACTTGAGCGTTCATGAAATGGGACTAGGAATTTGGATGAAGTTTCTGACGTTTATGTCTAATATGTCATAAAATGTTTATATAAGATATTGATATACATTAGTCTGTAACTGTTTCATGCAGGGGCAGGGCGTGGGTCCTCCACCTGTGACTGTATTTCACGATGCGTGCTCGTCCCCTACTACATGTTCACATTTGAAAGATGCACAGGGATGTGCCGCGGGTCGTGAAGCCATCACGGATTTTACATACACTGCTGGAAAGAGCTAAATGTTCCATTTGTGAACACACAATTGAGGAGAAGACTGGGACAACTTTAAACTTCAACAGACATCTGTCATGGCTGGTAATGGTGACTCGACTTGGACTTGAACACTGGGGACTCGACTGCAACACTGCATTGGACACACCTCAGCCCACTGAGTCACCAGGACAAGACGTCTACAAAATAAACAACCTGTCTGACACAAAAACCGCTCAGTAGGCACACAACCACACACATCTCAGGCCTCCAACAGTGCAAACTCACTGACTGACAATTCCCTCAGGCAGAGTTACGAAAACACACAACCTGACACCTCTGAAGTGAGCGTCACCAACTGACACATCTGCATACTGTAGTTGTCATCCTTCAGTGCAGGTGCAAGTGGGTGTCTGACTTTGAACGACAGAGACTGCTGCTACAAAAATGATCACAAGCATTTCCTTAGCAATAGAGCCTGATCGATATATCAGATATATATGACAGATAAATCAGCTTGTATGTTGGTTGTTGAGTAAGTAAATTGTTTAGAAACAGTCAGTCAGCCATTACATAACCTGTCCACCAGAGAGCACTGACAAGTTTATTTTTTAATCGTAAAAAGTGTCAGCTCAGTACATATTATAGTAACAGTTATTTTATAACCAAACCTCTCAAAAAATGTTATATGTTTAATAAATATCAGTATCAGCCTAAAAAATCCACTATCAGTCAGGTTATGATAGAAAGTTAACTCTCATGTCATCCAATTTGTACGGCAAATCAGAATGATTGAACTACGTCTTTGACCAATCATATTCCATGGCCAAAAACAAACTGTTGTTTACATCTGAACTCCCCTGCTGTCTCCTCTTCGCTTTTATCAACCTTCAGAGAAACCTCCTCTTTTACCTCTGCGCACATAAAGACACAGTTGTTCGGCTTGACTCAGGCAATCCAAAGTGAATATGATGGACAAAGCTACATGGATAAAACGTCTGTCTTCCTTCTCAGCACTAAGTGGATGCTGCTGAAAAGGTGGGCCTTTATGTCTGACCCCAAAAGGTCAGACTAATACGAGATTGTGTGTGTGTGTGTGTGTGTGTGTGTGTGTGTGTGTGTGTGTGTGTGTGTGTGTGTGTGTGTGTGTGTGTGTGTGTGTCCATCACTGCACCCCACCCAGCTGTTTTTCCACAGCCCAAGGTACCTGGCGACCCTGGAGACACGGCTGTTTGCCCCAACATCCCATAATTTAGGTATTAACTGCCTGTTGAGTTAAAACTATCATGAATAATTTAATGAATTCAGTGTGATATTTAGGTGAGTTAATCATAGAAGAACAAAGAAGAAGAAGGAAGGTCTCCGGTCCCAAGATAATATTTTTACAGACCGGATTCCTCCACAGACATGGACAAACTTTGATTTCTGTTTTTCCATTATTGCATGAATAGACGTTTGTTAACTACCTGCAGAGTGGAAATCATTTCCTGAATTAAAGAAAAATACCAGTTATGTTAGTTATATGTTAATCAAATGGCAATCTGAATAGACAAACTCATCTATCAGAATTATATTTGATTGTATTATTCTTGCAACTGGTCACATTTTATAAATAGATCCATTTATAGTTATAAAGTACAATAAACGCTTCCTGATATACTCTGTTAAGAGAAACTTCTGAAAGCCCAGAGGATTTTCTTTGTCCAATCAGAGACACCAGAGGGTCCAAGTCAAGAGATGAAAGAGCCAGAGGAAAGAAATGAAGAAAATAATTCTCCCCTTTTGTCTCAGTTTCTGGGTCAAGGCCTAATTGATTTCCTGATTAGTCGTCCATCAACCTAAATCACAACCTGCTTTCACACCTGCGATGGGAGTGTGCCTTCATAGTTAAGGAATTCATTAGTGTTGAGTGGCTTATTTATCGGTTTAACAAGTCTATTCCAGATATTCTTAGGTAAAAAATCTAATGAAATGTGCAGCACAATGAAGAGAAAAGATGTACGATTGCAAAATGAAAATTATGGAAATTACATTTTCTCTTAAAGTTAATTTTGACTGTTGTTCTCCCGTGAGGAATTTGACATGCATGATTATTCATCTCTTGACAACAGCTCAATTAACACAATAATTTTGTTTTTCGTTTGTTATCATCAGGGGAAATATGCCATAACACAGGAACTTACACAGTGTAATACAAGCAGTACTGAAAATATACATAGGCTGCTAGTGACATTCGTGCATTTAATTTGTGGAATGAGGCTCGATTCTCATGTGATACATAGGCTTCAGCACTGCAATTATCTCCTCAAGAGCACAATGTAGGCATAATTTCCCCAGACTGCATAATTATCTTTGAGTAGGATGACAAACTCATCACAGAAGTTTCGGAAACAAGCGGTTTCACTTCAACCAAGTAGGCTCAAGAAGAATCTATTTTTAACCCTTTTGTAACCAGGTAGGTCAGCTGCAGGGGGAAGAAAGAGTTGCATCCATCCACACAGTCAGACTTCAAAGTTTGCCAAGAATACAGTGGTGTATACAGCACTTTGGGTCAGCTGGTGGTTAAATCCTTGCTTGAGCGTACTTGATTCACTTCAACCTACTCAACCCAGGAGCTCAAAAACGCCCAAAAATGCCTCCGCATATAATAAGTTTTGCTTGCTGGAAAGAAATTGTTCTCATTAGGCCAGAGAAGAGGGGACCGAATAACTTCTGCAGAGTTAACATGGTGGTTTCAACGACACAATGTTCTCGTCTCGACTCACAGCCACGTTTTGGTTCATCGAGTCGGGATTGCAGTGACATGCAAAATCTTTTGTTGTTAATTTGCATGTCGCAGCAGGAGCCAGGAATGGCCGAGCGGTAGTGTTGCACTCTTAAGCTGGTTACCAACGATGCTCTTTATTGCATCTGATGAAAAAACAATGTCTTGTCAAGCTTGTCCCTGTTGGATACATGATGCACCACGTTGTCGTATTCTGACACTTTGCTGGACCCGCCTCATATATAACCTTTAAGGAAAACATCCATATTTTCTTATAACACACCAAAGTCAAAGCACACAGACATATACAATCACATTTACACTTTTTCACTTTTCAGCCTTAAGAATTCTGATTATTCTGATGAATCAGATGAGAAGTATTTTTTTAAAGAGTAACAATAAATATGAGGCAGTTTAATGTCAAGTCTCTTTAAATAAAGATTACTTGTTCCCTTGTATAATATTTATATGTGAAGTTCCTTGTGAGTGATCACACGTTAGGAAGAAAACTGCACGCTATTATGTCAGTGACAAAGATGTCTGGCTTTGTGTTTTTCTACGTCTGCAACTTACAAGGCCGTGTGAGGACCATCTATACAGGGCTCACCATGTAGAAATATTGTCTTATGTTTGGTCTCAGCATAGGTCAATGCTTTCCCTTCAATTTGGCCATCATTAAGGGAGTATTTTGGTGTGCTCATGGTAACCTGATACCATTGACTGATGCTGATCGCTCCCCACAGGGCCCCACTCTCTCTCCCTCAGCAGGCCAAGGCAAACCCAGCTGCAATTATAATACTTAAAATAATTCCACAAAAGTGGAGCCATCATTGAATAATTCAGCCTTCTAGTCTTGTCAGGACTTTGCTAGTCTTATGACATCATTCAAGCTGAATATCCTTTAGCAGATGTGTGAGTCAAAAGATACTCAAACAGGAATCACAACTCCCAACATCTGAATGTTTTTCAACAGAGTTTCAAACTGCTGTTCCCTAAAATCATGTGTGAGCTCCAAAAAAGTGTCTCATAACTGACTGAAATCGTTGCCTGCAGCCATGATCAGGCTTTGCAACAAAGCCCCAGAGTGGTCTGATTTGTACAACTATGTAAACAAATCGTGTTTAATTTTACATGAGTATTTGCTTGGCGCCCGACACCCTAAGAGCACGGCCATATCATTAATAAGCCAGACTTGCTCATCAGACTGTAAATGGCTCGCTTCATGTATAAAATATCAGAGGAATAGAGTGGCCCTGCATTTCTAAAGAGGCCTGAATGGACCGCTACATTCTAAGCTGGAATTTATGGAGCACGTCAACACCTGGACTTGGCGCTGTTTACTGCGCCACTCCCACAGCGCCTAATGGATGATGAAGGGCCAGTATGGACAAGTTCTTTTGTTGATCCCTGGACAGTTCTGAGTTTAAAACTGTCTTTTGGGAGCCTGTCTGCTTCTCTGTATACAAGGCTGTTCACAAAGTTTATCAACCTGATCCTCTGCAGCCAAAATTAGCTTGCAAGCAGTTGTGTGCAGGAGCTAGCGTTACACTTACTTTATAGCTAATGATGTTATAAATGACGGTACACAGGACAATAGTCTTGAATATTTCCCTCATCAATATCTTGATAACTTGTCAAACCCACAGAAGTGTAAAGTTTGTTCCATAAATGCTACTGAGCACTGCTATCCATTAATAGTGTTTGAGAGGATGCTCTCCAGTCATTTTGTACAAAAAAAATATTCTAATAGCAGGCAAAGTACTACAACACTGTCTCCTAGAAATTGTGTGTATAAAGAACTAATTTGCAACAGAAAATAAGTTTTGGGAGAGACATGACGCCATCCAGATTAAATTTTTATCAACATAATTAGGAAATGTTCACTGACAACATATTTTATTTGTTTTCCGACAATATCCACTCTCAAAATACAATACCCACTTGTGGCAACAACAGCGTTAGTATTCTTTTTTATGGTTACCGTATGTTTAGGCACTCATCGAACTGGATTCAAGTCAGGAAAAGTGCGTGGTTTTGATTTAATACTGAAAAAGTTAATGTGACTTACCAAACGACTTATCAACATTTAACGGAAACCACAATCTTTCCACTTTAATAGTATAGAGACTGAAGTGTCCATTAATTGAAGCAGTTTTGGGAATTGCTAGTTGAACTATGGACAGGGACCCAAAATGGATGTTGGGCATAAAACAAAATAGTGTTTAATAAGGCAAGAGTTCGGCAGTTATGCTGCATCGACTCGGTTGAGCTGAGTAAGTTTCAGAGGGTCTGTCTTTGTAAGGGATTTGTGCAGCATGTACAGTATGTCCAGACTTCCAGGCAGTTGATATTAACTATTAAGCATGACAAGTATCAAGCTCACACGTTGCAGAGGATATTGCAGCAAGTCATACAGTACAGGTCTGTTTTTCTATTCCCTGGATTTTTTGCAGAGTGGATCACACAAGCTTTTTCCCCTCAGTACCCCATGTGTCTGCACTGCGGTGTGTAATTGTAAATAAAGAAGAAGCCACTCATGAATGCTCCCACTGCATAGATGATGTCCTAATTGAGAGATGCAGTGAAATGGTTATAGGGTGTTTTCATTTCATGGTTCACTCCACACTCACCGTGCACATGCACATGCACACGCATGCACGCACGCACGCACACACACACACACACACACACACACACACACACACACACACACACACACACACACACACAGCCCTGTGGTTTGCATCATGAATAAATTGAATATCCTCTTACTAAGCTACTAAATACATCTCCAGTGTCACGCTACAGTGGCTGGGGTGATGCCTGTTCTATACAGATCGTTGCTTTCCACCAGACATACAGTAAGAATATAAACATTTTAAGGCATCTGATTTTCCCAAAATACACAGGTTTTAAGTTTTTCTAAGTAAATAAAGTGCATGTGCAGTGAGGAGTTGGAGTCCAAGAGGATACAATCTAGAATTCACTTAAAGTCACATAATATGATAATAAAAGTGAATATAACTTCCTGCTTGTATTTGGTTAATTTTGATTTCATAAATATAATCTTCCGATGTAGAAACAGCAGTGACTTTAGCAGTTCCCCGCCTCCAGTTATAGAAACATACATTTTTGTGCACCTTCTGATGAAATGAATTAGTCTCTAAACACAAATTGCTCTCAAACTAAATGCTCATCTGCCATTCTGAGCGAGTTAAAACAAACTGCAAACATAACTCAAAAAATGAGCCACTAAAGCAAGGAAACGAACGAAGCCTTGCCCTAAAATAAGCAGCCTGCAATATACACTACTGTAGAGAATTTTCCTATTTTAGAATGTCAAAGTCCTTCATACACAAAGCCAAGCACGGGAAGTGTGTTCAAAGCAGCCTGACATCTCCAGGTCTACAAACTAGATGCCGATCAGCGGAGCGAAAAAAGACACAAACACACCATTTTAAATTTCTGAATTTCCATGTAGCCCCCCTAAATCTGGGGGTTAATCCTGTGAATATTTCAACAGACATCCATTAATTTGGTTGTAATAATGCCTTATATATAAGCCTCACATAAGCTCTTCTCCTGTTTTTACCGTACTTTACTGCATTTCCTTGAGTATTCTAACACTACTGGAGGAGAAATGCACTTAAACAGGAAGAATGGTTCACTGGCCATGTAGCTTGGTCTGTACACCATTTGCCAAGACCTACGAGAGAGTGCTCATTGTTCTCTGTATTAGTGCAATGTTCATTTGGGGTTCTCCAAGGACAACATTATTTATGCATCATGGCCAAAACAGAAAAAAAAGATAGCATACTAAAACACCAGCAAATGAACTGCATGGGGCAAAGAAACTTCCCTAACCAAGTTTTATGAGAACTTAGTACTGTGTGTGCAAGGTTGATTTTATGTGTGTGCGTATGTGTGTGTATTACAGTAGTCACTGCAGCACACAGCCAGAGGGCTCAGTGTTTGATCCCTGGCTGTAAAATGGATTATCTGGTGGCAGGAGGGTGAAAGGATAGCAGTGTGTTAGCTTTGAAAAAAAAAAACTCAAGTGAGTGCGGATGTGTGTGTGTGTGTGTGTGTGTGTGTGTGTGTGTGTGTGTGTGTGTGTGTGTGTGTGTGTGTGTGCGTGTGCGTGTGTGCGTGCATGTGCATGTGCATGTGATCTCAGCAGTGGACAGCCCAGGGGACAGGGCGGCCCCTGAGGAAACGTGTCTTAAAAAGCTCTCTATGGCTCCAGCTAATGCTCACTTTGTCACCCAAACAGGGCGGGAAAGATAATCAATAGCCTTTGATAGCTCCTATTAGGGTTTTAACAAGCTTTTCCTCACGCTGGGCTGCTCTACTGAGGAGAAACGAGGAGAGCCAAACAAGCCTTCATCATCCTGTCCCTGGCAACCTTCCTCTCACTGCACACCACACGCTCTATTTCATCTTCTGTTAGCACAAGATTCCCAAACCTTTCATATCAGGGAAGCCCAAATAGAGCCACACTGAGCAATGGATGCGCATTTGATTTGAGTTTGTGAGTATGTTGTAAAAAGTCTGCCTTAATGTCTTTACGTCATACTACAAGTTGGGAGAAATCAGAAAGAACAAAGCCTGTGATCAAAACAGCCATCATTATACATTTTCCACCCATTCAAACTTATAGTTATGTATCTTACTCGTTAAACTTGCTAATTTTGTTAGGAACATCTTGGACAGCCTTTTCAGCGCAGGTGTACTACATTTTCCAACTTAAGGAATAAGATTTACTCTCACATACACACACACACACACACACACAGACATGCACACACCACCACCAATTTCAGCCTCCCAATAGTAGCTGATAGGGGAGCACCTATGCTAAACTAAATCTAATTTGGCGCATCTGCGTTTGTCACACCATTAGAATAATTGTTCCCTCCTCAGCTGTTTTCCTGCTGTTTTCTATCAATTTCCGCCCCTCAAAACCAAATGATCTGTTCATTTCAAAGCTTGTGTGGGTTTTTACCGTTAAATCTCAAGCCACTTCTCTCAAAATTAGCCCTTCACTTAGAACACATAATACTAATGACCATAATTAACCCAAAATGGAACTTAAATAATTACGGGCCACGAGAATTGCTCATTCAGGAGAACAGTAAATCAATCTTCCAGAGAGCCTGATCAAGGTGTATTGTGTTTTATCCCTGCTAACACTTAATCTTCATTTACTAACAAGCTGTATCAGGTGCAGCTGAGCATCACTGTAGCCGCAGTCACCTTGACACAACGCAAACAGGTCGCAACCAAACCCATTAGGTGCTGTGGGGAGACTGAACGAATAATCATTTCTTCTATTGTAACAAATAGCATCAAGAGCCCCAAATATAAAACACTAGTGGTGTAACAGCCAGAGTGTGTGTGTGTGTGTGTGTGTGTGTGTGTGTGTGTGTGTGTGTGTGTGTGTGTGTGTGTGTGTGTGTGTGTGTGTGTGTGTGTGTGTGTGTGTGTGTGTGTGTTGCTAAAAAAGGAAATGCGTGATCATGGTTTCTGCAACCGTTTCCTTAAAGAGCAACATAACACTAGGCTGAAAAGCAGCCTCCCTCTGTTCGCTGATTGGACCACCAAATATTTGGCCGGAGAAAACCCAAGAATATATCGCAAACCCAGACTTAGTACTGAAGGGAAATGAAAATTGGGCGGAAGTACGTAGGAGGGCGGAGCCAGGCTAGTCTGGGTGTGCTCAGAGGTGTACTTTGTACTTCACATAAGCTAGTTAAGAGGTTAAACCTTTGGATGTCAGCAAAAACAAGATTTTGAGGGGGCAACAGTTTTGATACATTGCTGTCGTTGTGTTGACCTGTTAATGCCTCACACAGCCAAACTACAACTCACAAGTTCAATTTCCAATACTTGACTACAGTCTGAAAACAACCACACAAAAATGGGTTGAGCCAAATCTGATATGTAGCAACCAATCAGAAAACGCATTTAGATTACATGACCCACATGTCACCATTACATGTTCAACCTCAAATATTTTTGAAAAACAGATTTTGGTAGATAAGTCAGGACTGTTGTGACATTCAGTTTCCTGAACAGCTACCATGTTTTTCTTCAAGTGCAAGTAATTTCTTCCTCCATTCGGGTGTAGGAAGGGTTATTGTTGACAGATAACTCAGTCACAAATGTTCCATGCAACTGGCAAAAGTGAAGCAAAAACTCTAGGGTGCCAGGCTTCACCTGTACATTACTTCAAAACAACTTTCATCAATGAACAATAGAATTATATTCTTTTATTCTGAATTCTAGTATGTTGCCCTTTAAAAAAACATATTCATATTGTTGCCAGAACTGTTATTTTTCCGTTAAAAATAGGCAGCTATTTCTCTACGCAAGCATTTTTGTTTACTATGACCATGGTGAAGGCATGACGATGGTTTCGTGTCATTGATGCCACCCCCCTCCTGCTTCTATCCAGGGAGGAAGGCATGATGGGTAAAGGATGCGGTGTTTGTAACCCAGGTGGGGCCAATCTCGCCTCCCAGCGAGATCCAATAAGAGCCATTAGAGAGGTCTGGTCTGGTTCATTTGAGCGTCACAGTTAACAGCCTTACACAGGGTGGGACAGTATACAAGGAGCATCAACAGAGCAACAGGCATATTCATTCATTACACAGAGACGCAACTTCATTCACATTAGATCTAGGTTTCCTCTGGCACAGAAAAGCATTATCAAATGTATAGACCTGCTTCACTAATGTTTATGTGTATTCAACATTGTTAGTGTATTAGTGTTACCTCAAACTACACCTCTTGCTGCTGAAACTCAGTGGTTTTGGACATCATGCTGGACGATGATGATGATGATGCAGTAGTGGAAGGATGGGCGAGAGGAACCTGCTGAAAGGCTGGAGGGAAAACAGAGGCTGAGCAAATGAAATCTCATCCGTCTATCTACGTTCCTGGTTTCCTCTTTATCTCATCCTGCAAAGGAGGGAGGAAAGGGCGGATTTGTTATTTTTATGGGGTTTACAGTAATGCTCAGAGGGTGAAATTATTCCTGGAGCTCCGAGTTTTAATTATTTCCTCTCGTATCAATACAGGCCACCGACGTAATTTCCGTGTTGATCTGATTAAAGAAATATTACATTCTGCCAGGGCATGGGCAAATTGACTTTGGTGGCAAGGTCTTGACAAGAACCAGACACGCAGCTTTATGCATCAGTAACAGTGTAACCATATTATCCATGCACTGCTTCCTTCAGTGAAAAGCAAGATGCAGGCTGTTTCCAATGAAGACAAAAGAGGAGAGGAAGGAAACTCAGGATGGAAGAGACGGTGCAGACGTGCAAGTAAACACCTTTTCTGAAAATACTGTCTTGTCAACAAGACTCTGAATACATCAGGAATATCAAGACTTACAGTACATTACGCCCTCATTCCAAAGATGTTTTCAAGAAATACGGTATTATACAAGTATATTAGTTATAAACTCAACATTAGCACAGCCTGACATGCAGTAAACCTTGATGTTTTCATTATTTTGATCATTACAGCTTGACCAACACATCAATTTGCTGATACTCTGGATAAATTTTCGCCATTCCTTTCGTCAACAAACAGTTTGATGGAGTATTGACCCTGACCAGAGCAACATAAGTCTGATTCGTTGCTGTCATTATTCAACCCATTTTCTCTTTATTGTCATTCCTGATTTTATATACCTTAAATGTATTTTGCTAATCTTGTTTTTATATGTTTCAGAAGAAACCTTTTTACCGTTTCACTCTGCTCTGGATAAGAACATCATGTAATTGTTGCTTTATGCAGTCTTTCTTAATCTGAGAGTCAGGACACCAAGAGGTCCAATGGTAACAACAAGGAGCAATAAGATTTGTTTATAAAGATCTTTAAATGTTATGGTTTGATGAGACTACACTGGGATTAGAAATTGGTCTCTTATTGTATGGCTGATTCCCAAAACCTAATGATTACAGTTGATTTTTCACATTGCTTAAGATTTTTTCTACTGAAAATATCACAACATGAGGTTGTGTAAGTTTAGCCTCTCGTCGAGAATAAGAAAAACGCCACAAAATAGGTACAAAAATACAGACACTCCTTATCAACAGCTGTGCTTTAGGGAGGATTTTTCCTTTAACATTGGCCATCAACTGGGTTACTCCATGCATGTAGAAGAGGCGAAAATAATACAAAAGAGTCAAACAGAGTGCAGGAATGTGAGTCGGAAAGCGTGTAAAAGGAGATGGAGAGTGAGAGAAAGAGTTGGGGGAAGGGAGGGGGAGACGGGGCAAAAGAGTGCAGCCATGTGCTGGGGTGTACACCTGTACCCAGAACAGGTGTTTTCCGCCCCACTTGCAGGCCCCCTGATTAGGAACCGCCACGCTTGCCTTACCCCGTCAAAGGCTAGCTTATCCCCCATCAGTGCAGCTCAGGCTCTGGGTAAAATGATGGTTAATTAGCCAGCAGAAAGCCACAGGCTGGAGGTTGATGGAACCACCCCCTTCCTGACCTTGCACCCTCTGTTATACACACAGATCTGTGTATACTGTACACACAGAGACCAGTTACTGTAGCAAGCAGAACTAATTTAAACACTGCAGGACGAACAGACATAGCTGGGAATGAGTAGATCATGTAATTTATTGTGTTGTTTTCTAAGCTTTAGCTTAAATATTAGGATGCATGAGAGGTTTAACTCGGTTTTGTTATCTTTATCTTCTGTACTATTGTCAGAGCGGTTCGATCCAGCAACCTTGAATAACAAACTACTGTCATACAGGGTTACTATAAATGATAAAGACTTCTTTGATTAGCTATTACAAAAAGACAACCATAGCTGATGTTATAAGAGTGAAAGGATTAATGGAGCACACTGTACTTTATACAGTATAACATGTCTTTTTCCTGGCTAATCTGCACATACATAGGGAAGCAATCAAAAGAGAGAGTGAGAGAGAGAGAAAAAAAAAAAGAAAAAAAAAAAAAAAAAAAAAAAAACTATAATTATCGCAAGCTGCAAAAGCGGGGGGCCAAAAGAGGTTGCATTATCCAGCACTAAACACTTTCACCTGCGCAGCTATGCTACCCAGCGTTAAACACTTTCACCTGGACGGAGCCACATTTTCAAGTTTTAATCATATTTCCACCAGGGAGCCGAATTACTGTGTAGAAATGACTTTGTACTAGATGTACAATAGTGGTATGAAAGAAGATTTGGGGGTTATATATAGAGGCGTTTCTCAAAGAGCATCAGACTGAGCTATTTCAATTTGGGCTGGGCGATATGGCCAAAATCTTCTTTCCCTATATGGGCCATTTTTATATCTCAATAACAATTTATATCACGATATAGCATGTTTTCTGATAATCCAATAAATAAATAGTCAGAATTTACCACATGATAAAGCCTGTTTTTGTATACTCATGTATGAATTAAATACTTGGCAAATGAGTACTGAGTATTGTCTCATTTTATTAACAGAACGTGCAAGGGTCAGAACGTAAAGGGTCGTCCAAATGACGTAAATATTGCCCAAAGTTCAGTTCAATGTCACATTTTAACACATGGAAGAAATAATGTTGGTCAAGGGATGGGAAGTACTCAACTGAAAATGGTCAACATAATTATGGGGATTCGCTCACTGTGAACAATGAACATCCGCTCCATAGCAAACTGGTCGTCTCACTGATGAAAATAGGAAAAATTCACATGACACTCTTGTATGCTTCATTAGACCCCAGTAGTTATTTTACAGTGTTACCAAAGGATGCTGGATGCAATTTCAGATTACAAACTTATCACCTTTAGGCAACAATTGAATTGCTTTCATCACTTTCAGTTGTCACTCATCCTCCCAAAGTCCAACCACCTCTCCATAAATCTTCTGCTGCTTGAATCAGGGTGGAGGCTAACAAACTCATGCTATGTAAGTTGAGACAGTGGTACCCAGGTCTCGTTCAGGTCAGTGTCCAACATAACCTCATTACCTTTCCAGGCAGAGTAGTACTTCAACTCTGTGTCTTTATAGATGACGGGAGATGTAACAGCTGTAGGATAACACAGTGCTGCCTAATCCTGCCAAGTTCATGGAGGAAGTAAACACATAACACATTCTGTCTGTGCTGAGGTATTTGGGTTAAGAATGCTTGTTTACGGCACCCGCAATATCTTTGTTTATATTGAAGCATGAGTTTAAATACTCCTTCAGGAAGACAGGAACTTCAGAAGTTGGTTACGGCACTACAGGACTTACAGATTGTGGTTAAACTGTACTGTCTGCCTGAATTCTCCTCAATTGAGACTCTATTAAATGCTTCTGTGTAAGTTATCAAAGTCTCCCGAACCTTCTTCACTTATGAAACGAGTTGTGCTGCTGCTGAGTTTTTCCATAACAGGGATTCTTGGTGCTCTGGTGGAGCTCTGGTGGGTACTCTAAGAAGGGGATGGTAATCGCCAAAATGGGAAATCCTTGCTTTTTTTTCTGAAAAAAAGAGATTTTCATGATTTTTCTGCCACATTTAGTTGTGATGTTGTCTTACTCTTTTCCTCATTGCTGTTGCTGAGTTACTTTACTGTGGCCACTAACTACAAGCCCAAAGTAAAGGGTAACCTCATAATAGCCTACACAAAACGGAAACGCCTGTGTCTGACCAACAGGGGGGCTTTAGGTACAGACAGAAACTGACATACAATGTTGGAAAAAGGTTTGCAGCTTTAAAATGTACACAATCCAGCATCCTGTATGGCTCATAAAAACAAAAAAGTGGCATGTTTACTCAACAAAAGCAAGTTAAAGGTATGCCAAGCTGAAAATGAAAAGCAGTGTATTATAGAAGGCTAGTGGACAAACGCAAGTCAAGACAAATTTGAGAGAAAGGTAGTACAGTATGATGCTATCTAGGGAAGACAATGTTCAGGATGGGGGGAGTGTGAGTGAAATTTGGGTTTTGGCATGCATTGCTCTCTGTGGAGCTACTGGTGCTCACACATCAGAGCTCCACTTTCTCCAGGCAAACCATGCAATACACAGAAGTGATTAAAAAAAAAAACATGTATAAAGCCCTTCTGTATACACACATACTTGTATGGATACGGATACACAGATTTGCATACACACAACACATTTGCACATTTACTGTACATACACATCTTCCCTCCAGCCATAAGCACTGCTCTGCAACCTAATTAAGAGAACATTTAAGTTTGAGGCGATGAGGATTGAAAATAAGGGCCGCTCTGTGTGTGTGTGTGTGTGTGTGTGTGTGTGTGTGTGTGTGTGTGTGTGTGTGTGTGTGTGTGTGTGTGTGTAATCATCAAGATCACATAGTATCTGCCTAAAGAATGAAGCCTGTTGCCAGAGCGTCAGGTGTTTGTCCTCTTACTCTAGCGCAGAGGTTGGCATTTTATTACATTAAATTCTGGACTACTCTTTCATATCTTCCATGGCACTGTAACTGACTAATTTCTGTCCACCTGTTTTATTCAAATCTAGTTATATATATATATATATATATTTTTTTTTTTTTTTAACTCTTATTTATATCACTTTGCGGTTCTTTTGAGAGATTCGTAATGCTTTTTTCTTTTGTAAAGCACTTTAAATTGCTTTGTTGTTGAAAGAAAGTAAAACTTGCCCTGCCTTTGAAAGTACACTTTCCACCAAAACAAGTTCCTTTCTGAGGCTATTTTGCAGAGGTGCTGCTGCAATTTGGCAATTTCTGGCATCGTATTGCTGCTGATACCCCAAAGACAATACTCATAACTTCAAGTTATGGTGGTTTTCACACTGTCTTCAACTGAGAGTTTGCGTGGTCATTTCTAGTTTAGGGAAATTCAAGAACCTACCGTAGGATCTGGTTGAAACAATTCATACCTATAGTAAACCCTATGCTGAAAAGGTGGCTTTTTTTTGGATGTTTGAGCATACATGATGTTCATCTGACAGAAGTGATATTCCATCTGAGCTTATACCATACTGTAGGTCTGTGCTGGCAGCACAAACAGGCTTCTGCGGCCAAGACGCCAAAAAGCAGAGAAATATTAAACAAAGAGGAGAGAGCAGACGCTAAAAAATACCTGCTGGCCCAATACTGAGGCTCCATATGCCCAGCTCTACTCTGACTGCTGGCTGTCCAGCCTGTATACCCACTCCCTCACACGCACACGCACACACACACACACACACACACACACACACACACACGCTTCACTGGGGACAAGCCAGCAAGAGTAATCCTGGCCTACTTTTCAGCCCGGAGCATACTTCAGCACCGTCTACACATGACCGCTACAGAGAAGGAGAAAGGAGGTGCAGGAGAGGTGGATGAAGAATGAAATGAGACGGAGGGGAAGTTAGGAAGAGGGTGGAGGGGTGGAGAAAGATGGAGGGAGCGGTTAGAAACTGGAAAGACTGATTGAAGGGAAAAGGATGACCAAGAAGGGATGACTGTAGTTTCAACCTCAGTTTAGGAGGCGGGGGGGGGGCAATTAAAGAGGATGAGATAATGACTCAAAGTAGAAGAAATGGAGGGATGTGAGAGGGAAGGAAATGTCAAGCTGTATGACATAAGGGGGGGGAAATGAGAAAAAGAGAGACGGAATGAGAGAGACCAACAGAAACAGGGTTGGAGAGAGTCAGTGAATCCTAATAGAAACCAGTGCAATAGTAGAGTCCCCAGCCAAAGGAGAAAGGGAGGGGGGTTAGCTAGGGCCACTTCCTCTTGCCGGGAGTTCCTGCTGCATATTCTGAGAAGCCCCAAACCGCACCTGGGAATATTTTTACTCTGCTCCGATGGACACGTAGAAAAAGGATACCTGGAATATGTAAATAAATGATTACATCACACACGACCGCCATGAACACACACATGCCTTTTTACTCATTGGCTCAGAACATGTATTAAGACAGAAAATAATAAAAGAGTCATGTTTATTTATATGCACGCAGGATACGTTTGTAAATAAACTTTTGATGACACGTGCCGTAGTTGTTGTTTGCTTTGACTCAGGGTGTAATTACTGTGTGTATTCAGAGACTGTACAAAATAAATTTATGAATCACGTTCCCATACATCTGGGGTCTAGTAGTTTCCTTAATCCAAATCAGTTGCCAACAGTAAGTAGCATGAGAACATATGTTTTATGTAGTAAATGAGCATGGATTTGTCTTCAAACATCATCATTAAGCTGGAAGCACGAATACCTAAATCAAGGACACACGGCAGAGAGGACTTACATTAAATCTTATCACTGAAATGTCACGCATCTACTCTGGTGGAAGAAATCATTCACTACATTCAAATAAAATGAATCAAATACAGAAAATAATTGGTGACAACAAAGTCATAAAACTATGCAGCTATTTACTCCCCGACCAGACCAAACTGTACAAGACTTTAGAATTATAAATATTATACCCGGTTTTATACAGAAAGGAAAGCACTGGAACAAAACAAGTAGTGGAATCTTTTAGAGGGGCCGGATTACATTTTTGTCAGCAAGGAGCAAGAAAATGTTCTGAGCAAGCAACAGCTTGGCCTTTTTGTTGCTAAACTCCAACATAAAAAAAAGGTAATTGTAACTTGCATATTTTTATTTTCTTGAACTTGTTCTTCAAAAGATACATCTCTTACCCTGCAACAAATGCTCCTACAAACAGTATTTAATGTACACAGGGGGTGGACAAAGGTACAAGAATACCATGGATTGCAATCCAATATCACGACAAACTAGGGTTTCAGAAATTATTCTAGAGGAAAGGCACACACCTTTTTAAGCACATTATAAGATAAGGTAGTCTTTTCTGTTCAAGGTATTATATTATACAATCCTATCACCATACAAGAATGTCAATGACAATTCTGCAAAACGCCAGATTATGTTTAATACCATTATCCAATGCCAAAAAATACTAAATTGTCTTTGTCTACAATATCTGTGCATTGCAACCAACTGTGGTTAGGGTTGGGGAAAGATTGTGGTTTTGGCAAATAAACTATGGTAATTAAGGTTTAACTAAATGTTTATGATTAGGTAACTAAAAACACCTGGCTACGCTTAGTTAAAGATAATGATTGTGGTTAATAAAAAAGCAAATGTTGACTGCAGGTTTGAGACGGTCTGACGCCCCTCCACCACGCTGACCTCCACACCCTTCCTTTCTGCAATAGGACACACTACTTCCTGCATTGGCATGGGATGTTGGCAAGGGGGTAAGCGAGCGTCTGGCAAGCGTAGCTCCTATGGCGCCATTTTGATGCTAACAAGCACTCACCTCCCGTTAGTATCCCAATGACTGCCATTCATTCTGACGTCACTTTGACAGTGAATGACTTTACATCTTAAGAAACACGACAATCTATAAAAGGCTCCATTACCTTGTATCTCACGTTATGGCTCCGTAGCAGACGTTTTTGTAAAAATAGGCTAACGATTGTCATAACCAAGCGACTTACTGTCGCATAGTAGAGGAATTACCGTATAGTACAGGAGAAGCTCGCAGGCATCTTCGACTTACATTAGCTGTTTAAGTTTAATTACTAATGCTAACTAGCATGTTAGTTAGCAATAATGAGCCTGTGTCCATGTTATCTCCTTACATATACCTACGCTCTCCGTCTCTGCAAGATTGGGAACGATTGAGATTTCTCTTGGCACAGCTACCAGAAGACTTACAACTTTCAGACAGGTTGCTCACGTCACATCTACGTCTTCAAGCTCAGCCCTCACCGGAAAAGTGCTTCTAATATCCTTCACTGGTCTCCGCCCAGAGCACTGGGATCTGTTGGTCCATTCTATATACTGTGTATGGATGTTGGCACTGGACATAAATTGTGCGGAGTGGAATCATCCAATATGGGAGTAATTCCTAAAGACACTTGGCTGAGATTATATTATACTGCCAGGCATTTATATTTACACTCAGGACTCTTTGTGCATACAGTCAGGCCAGTCCATTATCTGCATCCTTCTTATCCTCGGTACAGGAGCGATATAATGAGGACTCGTGCCGTATGAATCACCGATACTACGCTCTTAAATTAGACAGAGGTGCCTGATTACATTTTTGTCAGCAGGGAGCAAAAGCAATGTTCTGAGCAATCCCAAGGCCTTTCTGCCTTGAAGAAAGAAGAAAAATATGGATTGCAGGAGAAGGGGGAAGGGTATTTAAAGGGTCAGGTCAAATACACACACTGCTTCCGTACACACAGACACACACACACACACACACACACACACACACAGTTGTCCCATTGCTCTCATCGCTCTCACTGATGAAAGGTGTGTCTCTGCTCATGGGTCGTTTGTCGCGGGCATCTCTACGGACGGCTCATTGGAGAGTGCAAGGACCCCTTCATCTTTCACCATGACAGGTCTCGGACACAGGGCCCCTGTGACAGACGACCCATAATTCACCGGAGGGGGAGTGTAGCTAATGGCCTTGAGTCCAGGCCTTGGTAATGATCACGTCCAGATTTCCAGTGTCACACACACACCGATGTCGGACCCCACCCACAGAAGGCTGTTGTCACTGTGTGTGGATCAGACACAGGGAGGCAGGGTGACACCTCACCAGTGTTGGGATGGTTACTTTGGAAATGTAATAGGTTACCGATTACAAGTTACCCAATTTAAAATGTAATAGCAGTGTAACTATTTCAATTACTTTTAAAGTAGTGTAGACATATTTTTTTAGCTTACTTCTTATGAATGGCGATTCAATATAAACTACTGGTTATGCACCAAGCACAATATGGTGCTAAAATACGTCTTCAATACACATTAGAAGCCGTGTCACACGGAAGGTATGTCTTTATTTAAAGGCCAACTATTATATAGCATTTTCAGCATAATGCTTGCATTTTGTGTTTGTACTAGAACTAGAGTTTACATGCTTTAATGTTAAAAAAAAAAAAAACTTTATTTTTCTCATACTGCCCATGGCTGCTCCACCTATATTCACACTCTGTAGGAGTGTCTGTCTCTTTAATCTCTCCTCCCAAAAAAGCCCAGTCTGCTCTGATTGGCCAGCGCGCTTCCTGGAATCTCTGGAACATCTGCTTCGTGTTTCACTAGCTAGTTGAAGCTGGAGCTACTGCAACGGAGTATATAGCAGGTGACAAATCACCAATAAAGGCTTCTAAACCAAATATTACACAACCGGACATGTCCCAGCAGTAAAGTGACCAGAATTTGGGGAGAATTTAACATTTGCAGCCAAGATGACATTGTTTACTGCCGTTAGCCATGTAGCTACTTTAGTTAGCAGTTGACACTAATAGAATATAGCAGCAATTTCTACAGGCAAAAATAAAAATTTTAAACCAAATTTTACTAACAGAAAAAATTTCAGGAGTAATGTGACCTGGAATTGGGGAGAATTTAATGACAGTGGCAGCCAAGGTGACATTGTTTACTGCATGTAGTTACATGGGACAATGTTAACACCGCAATGGCTTAAAAAAAAAAAAAAAAAAAGACTCCAGTCCTGCCTACTTGGACCAGATGACCAATCATAGAAGGCCAGCTTAGAGTTGCGTAACACTTAGCCGAGAATAGAAAAAAACTGTTGAAACCGGAGTGTTCAGAATAGTTGGAAATCTGAACGATTTCTCTCAGGGATTTGTCTAAAATACGTTTACCTCATTATTTGATATATATTTTGGCCATGTTTAACATGAAAATACAACATTATAACATAGAAAACACGAAAAGCATAATATCGTCACCTTCCTAAAATAATGGCCTATGTCATTTTTTCAGGTTTTTCAGAAAAAAATAAAAACTAAACATCACACGTCATACGCTTGACATATGCCATTATACTTAAGGTGTAGAATCACAAGACCTGTTCAACTGAGGATGTAGGCAATTTTACCAGAGGTGGCCGGCACCATGAGGAGATGATTTAGGCAAAAAAAACATTTTTGTCAAAAAATGACTTAGGCCATTATTTTAGGAAGGTGACGATATGTGACTTTAATATGACTGCTTGCGGATACAGTAAGCTAACTTAACTTGCATACCTGCAGATGTTTCCTGAGGTTGGACATCGACATTTTCGAAGTTAAAAGCATTTCGACCGCTGGCAAACATTCTTTGCATTGCAGTTATGTTTGAACATAACATAAACCTTCTCCGATTTTTTAATGAAATGTTTTTTTTATATTTCCAGCACTGGAACAGGTTTTTATCCACAGTGGCAACTCTCAGACAGCTTCAGAGGCAATATAACTGTCAGACAGGTGGCGCTGCAAATTCAAACAAGAGAACCAATCGAAAGCATCAGAATAGCATCTAACGGCGGCCGTGGCTGGAAATGGCAAAAGAAGACATTGTGCACATACAAATTATTATTATTCAACATATAGCCTAGGTAACTGTAATTTACATTTTTACCCAATAGCTGTAACAAATAAGTTACCTTTATTTTCTGATCAAAATTACATAACGTTGTTACACGCAACTATTCACTCCCCAACACTGGACCTCGCACACTCATCACATGCTCGTCAAGTCCATTTTGTCCGTAAAGATATCACAATACAGTAATCTGATCTCTACAAGCACTCATACTCAATTGTCCCCTTTACACTCATTCATGGATGTATTCAGCATTCAGATGACCAAAGTAAAAAGCAATACACTGAGTTCAGGTGGATCAACAGACAAAGATACATACATTCTTGCGCATGTTATGCTTATGTATCCAGAGTATAAATTCTGTACCTCGATCTCCCCTTCAATTGTTCTTGTCATATTTTATGAAGAAGGAACCCCCTAAAATAATATTTAAGGAAGTGTTTTGAAGTGGCTTTGAGTGTTAAAGTAAAATTCAACAAGATGTTCCTCCCCACCGTCCTCTGATATCCATCTACATGCTCTCCACGGGTGGAAAGATCTAACGACTCCCCACAGTTGTCTGCGCTGTGTAAGTTTGACGTGTCTTGTCTTCACATGTAACTGTATCCCTTCAAGCGATGAGGGCCTATCCAGCAGCTTCTCATCACTCAGTGGAGAAGACGCTACTTATGATTAGTAACAGCGCCATTGATTTTCACTGAGTAGCATGCGCTTGCTCCAATCCTCCACGCTCAACTAAAACATGTAAAAGATATTAAAGCATTGCTTCTTCTTTTTTTATACCGTAAGGGCACATTTCACATTCAGCGAGAGAGATCAGGATCTATTAGGGTGTTAGTGATTGCACTTAGTATGAGTGCTGACAAGAAAGTGAGGGCTCCATGTGCCAGACAGCGTGGGATTTGGTCTCTCACAATTTAACTACAGAGATGAGTTCAGAGGAAATAATATCATATTGACCTCGTGAAAAACTGAGTAGTTAAGTACTTTTGTCTCGCCGAAGCCCACTGAGACTCACCTCGTGGTATCAACCCACACATGTTCAATCTCCAGAAATAATCATCCAATACTAATCACAGAATCACATAGGCAAAGGATGTAATTATATTTCTTTTCTTTTTCTACCATTGTAAAACCTTAAGGGGTGTGACACAATAACCTTTCATATGCCGAACGCCTCATTTGGAATTGAAAATGAGATGGAAGGGTAATATAAAAAGATGAATAAAGAAGGTTGGGGGAGGGGTTGCGGGGGCCATGAAAACTGAACTTTTGCTTATGAATATGCATATTCATATTTGGACCCTGATCGGTGTGAAAGACAATGGGGACTCCGAAGTTTGCTGGCCCCTCTGAGTGTATTCAGCCCCGTCCCATACAAAGACACAAATTTTCCGCTGAGGCCTAGTCAGAGATGGCGTGGCGGGAAGCTGAAGCACCCCTGAGTGTCCCTGAATCAGACAGACAGGAAGTGGTCCTGCGAGAACCCCCGTCCCAACGGCGATTCCCATGAATTCCCACAATTCCACTGGCCCGTTGGTTGGTTACTTATTCAGCGATGCGCCACCGTGCTCCCCTTGAACAAAGTCATAAAGGGACATGAGGGGGCGAAGAGCGAGCTGGAAGAGAGGCGAACAAAATCATATATTTCATTCACCGTCACAACATGACCCAGATAACAGTAGATTGCCCTTTTTAGTCGGGACAAAATTGCCTTTGTGTCCAAAGTTAGAAGAGCAAAAGCGAAACAAAAAGCCAAATGAAAAGGGGGTGTTTCAAAGGTTAATCCGTTACAAGCAAGATCATAGCGTCCCTTCTTTAAGGAACAGAAGAAAATCTATCTCTTTTCTCTTTGCCTCCTTTCTCTTTTATGTCTGGCCATAAAGAGCGGGTTTTATGTACACTCGAATGGCTGAGGCTCACAGAACATGCATGCGAATGAGAGGGAACCACAGGGGACAGATATATCTTTACAAACATATATGCAGAGAGAGAAAGAGAGAGAGATAGAGAGGGAGAGAGAGAGAGAGAGAGAGAGAGAGAGAAAAGAAGATGGAAAGATCCAAAGACAGAGATAAAGAGAGACAAAAGTAAGCAAGGCGGAAAAGGGAAAGATGCAGAGATGGAAAAGGGAGGGTTGAAAGAAGGTTATGATAGAGAGAGGAAGAGACAGAGGGAGAGAGACAGTCTGGAGGAAAAAACTGGAAGAAAAGCAGTCTGGTGCTTTAATCACAAAATCAGAGCTGAAGGAGCGAGGCAGGCATGCAGTCATCATAACGGATCCCATCTGAGAATGCTATTACAGGCCTGGCTCTGGTTGTGGCTAATGCTACTGGGCTTATAGCACCAGCACTGATGCTTTCTACTTCAGCCACGACCTGCCTTTAGCACCTGCTAAAAACTGTGCCTGCATAATATCAGAGCATTCATCGATTCCCAGGCTGCAATGGTGTAGTACTGCTAATAAAACTGCTGCCTTAAAACAGCATGTGTGAAATCGTTGCCTTTTGCTCACCTCAGCTGAACACTTTTCGTTTACATTCAGGAAAAAATAACACTGAAAAAGACATTTCTGAGTATAGACATTTTTAAAATCAGCATTAGTATCCACCTCGCATTCACTAACAATTTCACGCTAATATTCCCAATGCGGGTTAGAACTGTCTCGGCTGTCCTTATGTGCTCCACTTTTAATTTCTACTCTTTTTTTAACCAGGAAAACAATCCTGGGCATTATACTGGCTTGTCGCTTTTGTTCAAATCTGCAAATTCCTGAAGCTTGTTAAAATGCAACGCAATGTGCTCCAAGTGGCTAAAATGTAACAAAACTATTTAAAAAGGTTAGGAACTGATATGGTTAATTGTGAGATAGCATTATTCGAGTAAAACAAACCTATGTAAACTGCTACTGGTTATACAAGGACATAAGACCCCCAACCGCTCTGCATGACGCCTCCAATCTCTAAAAATTCCAAATCAAGGGTACCAAGCTCGAAAAATGCATTTATATTAGAAAAAGAGCATCCACATCACATATTTACAGTATAGCTCTGTTGAACATACGCCAACTTACCTGCAGGACTGGGGGATGGAGTGATGGATACAGGGAGAAGGAAGGTGGTAAGAAGAGAGTGGGGGGAGGAGAGACGCTAGAGGGGAGCAGGAGTCTGTTGTTAAATATTAATCCGTGGTGATTCATCTGCTGTGGAAGCCTCCAGGCTCCTTCTGCATACCGCCAGCTGTTGGCCCCTGTCTCTTGGCCCTGGACCTGGATGTGAAAGGCTGGGCCGCTGCCCAGAGTGCCCAGGCATGAGCTTCCTTGGCTGGGGGAAAGGCAGCGCAGGCCAGGGCAGGTGGTGGACCTGGACAGGATGACAGTGTGTGAAAGTGTGTTTGTGCATCTATGTGTGCGTGTGTTATGGGGTGTTACAAATACTGTATAACCACAACTTTGGGATCTCACAGTCTTGCGCTGGAGTCACCACACTACGTCACACCCACGGAGGGTAATGAGGCTTGACATTCAGGTTGTGAGGTACGGAGATGCTAGGAGTGGGTGGAGGCAGGGAAGCTGGAGGGACAGGAGGCCAAACTGAGTGAAGTGCATGTTGAGCTTTTGTGCTTTGAAGAAATATCTGGTTCAAAGTAATAATACACAACCTTTTTATAAAAATATATTTATCAACTTGGCTACATTTAATTTATAATTAATATAATAGTGAGTCAGCCAACTTTCCAGGGAAATATTTTGTGATTCCCAGGGATAAAAACGTTTTACATTTCATAGCATTTACAAAACACTTTGTTTTGGAATAAAGAGAGAAGACAGGGGTGGTTAACACAAGCCACAATTACTAAAAAGAAACCTGCAGAAAGTCTATCTTCCAACAACAACAACAAAAAAAAACTGTATATCATGGGGTCTAAAGATTTTTTTTAAATCTATTACATGAACTTGTAATTTTCATACATGTAACTGAATGCACCAGATCAACAGCTGTTTACAGTAATCATCTACAGTATAGAACTTGATACAGTAGATCAAATATAATACAGCACATGTGCATTTGAAACCTGTCTTTCGTATTCACGTTCATTCACTTCATCATGGACATCCCATCTCTTTTGAACATGTGACCTGGCGCTGTCAGAGAAAGGCAGCCAGACGGTCACACACAGAGGCTGCTTTGGCTATGGCTCAAAAGCTGATGTACCTTGGGTGATTCCACTACTACACCAAGTAAGCCAATCTCGCCACTGGGAGAAGGAAGACGAGGGGCGTTGAAGGTGCCAGCTAAGAAGAACCAAAGGTTGCATGAAGCATAAAAAAAGTCTCAGGAAGTGATTCACGAATCAAATGTTGTGGAGATGAATGTGAAATACAGTAAATACAGTAAATTCACCAACGTGACGACGGGCGCCAGTTTCATGTGAAAGGTTTTGTTGCTAGAGAGCTTTTTTACGACATTGATTAAAGCTAACATTAGGGACAGCTTTAAGCAACTGAAACAACAGGAAATAACGCACGCATTTGCTTCCACCACTTTAAATTGTTGCTTTCTGTCAGTTGTCAAACTATAGTACCTGCTGCAGATTCATAATTATTAATATTTACAAAAGCATACTACAGTAACAGACATACAGTACATACAGTAACGTGTGTTCATGACTTCAAGGTCGCCACTGGCTTAACTTTACATCAGCACAGTTTTAAAATAAACTTGCAGACACAATGTAGTAAACCCCATTTGTTTTTGGTCAATGGGGATTTAGGGTTGTACCTTAAAGGGTTACAGTGTCGCTTCAGAGGCCGCATGTACAGTAGCTGTTGTGCCCAGCCCACCGTCAAACCTTGGGCCTGAGTCCGGTTCCTTACTTGCGTCAAGACTAAACCTGGCTTGGGTGCCCAGATAGCTCAGTTGGTAGAGCAGGCGCCCATATATAGGTTTACTCCTCGACGCAGTGGGCCCGGGTTCGACTCAGACCTGCGGCCGTTTGCTGCATGTCTTTCCCCCTCTCTCTCCCCTTTCATGTCTGCATCTGTCAAAAATTTTAAAAAGCCCAAAAATGCCCCCCAAAAAAAAAAAAAGAAGAAACCTGGCTATACAGTATGTTATCATCACATAAAGCACTTGAGAGTAGGGCTGGGTAATATATCGATATTATATTGATATCGTGATATGTGACTAGATATCGTCTTAGATTTTGGATATTGTAATATCGTAATATGACATAAGTGTCTTTTCCTGGTTTTATGAGCTGCATTACAGTAAAGTGATGTCATTTTCTGGACCTACCAGACAGTTCCAGCTGTTCTATTATTTGCCTTTACCCACTTAATCATTATATCCACATTACTGACGATTATTTATCACAAATCTCATTGTGTAAATATTTTGGGAAAGCAGCAATTGTCAACCCTACAATACCTTTGCCATATCGATATCAAAGTATTTGGTCAAAAATATTGTGATATTTTATTTTCTCCATATCGCCCAGCCCTACTTGAGAGCAGGAACCATTTTTAAACATTCCTTGTTGGTTAATTTAGGTACGTGTGTGAAGGCCAGACATGTTAGATTTGAGTGGGAAACTTAAGTTAAAATTCCCATTAGCCATATCAACGTATTGTTTTGTCTTCCAGCTTTTATCATACAAAAATGTTGTGAATACCATGATTTTAAGTGGAGAAATGAGATCGCTATCATAGTATTTATATAACCTTTATACCTCTGTACTCTCACTGCGTCATATAGCCCATGAAGGACACAATGAAGGTGGGATCACAAAGGAAAAACCTTATTCAATCAGAATTCTTTCTCACAGAACAATACCAGAGCTCAATGCTGTGCAATAGGGTCTTCCCAAATTGTTCACAGGAAAGTACAGGGAAAGCAGACAACAGCAGGATGCAGTCGGCCTGTGATAAAGATACTTACAGGGTAGACTGGAACTACAAAGAAACAAGAATCAAAAAGAGTTGTTCTGCGCCGTTTCTCGGCAGGTGTCCCCAGAGCTCACTGAGCCTTGCCTCAAACTACGCTGTTTGAATTGTTTCAGTTCTCACTTTAAACCAGAGAATAAAGAGGAGGGATGTGTTTGCGCCAAATGAAAAAGAGAAATCTTCCTCAACCGCTACAGGAGCCAACAGGACACCATAAAGGCTTGAGGAGGTTTCTCTGTTTTCCCCATTTGTAGTTTGCCTCCTTCCACTGTTTTCTCTGTTTCTTCCCCTACAAAGAGTTTCATTCTGGGATGATTCATTCTCCATCTGAGAGAGGTGAAAAAATTGTTTTACAAAATACTGTAACTGCCAACATCAATATTCCCAACCTTTCTCTAAAGAACGTATTTTTCAAGATCGAACCACCTGCATTTTTGATGTACTGAGTCATACATTTTAAACAGGGCTAAGGTAGCTGTTTTGAATTACTTGTGTCTAGTCATCTAAAGGGCTAACCTTTACATCTTTATTCCCAAATTAAAAAGGCATTTTGATATTTCCTCATAAAAAAAAAAAACTAATGGGGCCTACTGACCCGATTGTTTTGTTACTTAATGATGACTCTAAATTACACCTACTTGGGAGACAGAAGAAAATTTGGCTAGCCGGATCAACTGCGACTAAAAAAATAATAGCTCAGCGCTGGCTCCTGTTCTGTATGTTCAAAAAATAATAAAAAGTTGATCTTAAAAAAAACAACTAATGGGGAAAAGGTCTCACAGTAGTGTTTTTTTCTCCTACAGTTGCTTTGAAACGGCTTGGTAGCACTCACAGAATTCCTCACTGAAACCAAGGAACACAGCTGAGCCTATTGCACCCTCCATCCTCATGTTCATGTTTGACATCACACAGCTCTTTTCTGAATACATTACATCTTCCAAACCCCTCTCTCTTTCACAATCTGTGTCCATGTACAGTATGATGCCTACCCACTCTTACGGTAACATTTTACGGGGCAAAGGTTAGGAGGAGGGTTATTACAGCATCTCTGGGAAGAGAGAGAAACATTTTGAGAGGATAAGAAAGAGAAAACGCTGGGTCATGAATTATAGAGCAGATCACTTTCGTCTGGGTCCAGGGAGAGAAGGAGCGACCACGAGAGAGAGAGAGAGAGAGAGAGAGAGAGAGAGATTCACCCCCTATTCTTCCATGCCCTGTCTGGTACGTGGGAAGCCACTGGGGAGAGCGATTTATGGCCAATTGAAGCGGCAGCAACATCCCTCGGAAGGCAACGAGTAGATCCATAGCAACGATCCTAGCGGGGCATATTAATCCCCTGCTTTATGTAGTGCTAAGTGTACAATAGTAATCAGGATTGGAGTAGGCCCCACTGATCATTAAGGGAAAAGGCTATATAAAGAATTCATAATGGGATTAGCCCACGGCGAATGGAGAAAGAGAGGGAGACAAGAGAGTGTGGGTAGATGTCTGGAGGATGAGGACAGAGGGAGAAATGGGCAGAGGGGAGGGCGGGTGGGAGGATGCAGAGAGCGAGGGGATGGCACGATGCTGAAATTAAATCACCCATCAAATTGCATGGAGGAGTTTTAATTTACAGGTTAATGTCGTATTGTGTGACTAATCACTGCCAACCGTTTCGATGAACCGGTAGAAAGTCTGGGGGAAATCAGGGGCTGCTGCAACTAATTGGAAATGCTGTGAACAGTGGTGAGTAAAAACGATGCGTTTTGATGTTCACAGGGGATCTTACCTATAGAATCTATTCACAGCTGATATCAGAGCAAGCTAAGGAAAGTTGCAGGTAACTTCCTCTGTTGCTGTAAATATATTGGTATCTTACGCACACACAATACAAACCAAACATATATCCATAAAAAAATCAGTTCCAAATTCTACTGACCCAAAACTATTATTATTTGGCTATGACTGGCCAATCAGAACCTCACCGGCCCCGTAATATATGTTTTAATCATTAATTATCATGCTTTATTATACATATTTCCTCATTTATTTAATAAAGGTTAACTATCACATACAAGTTTGGGAGAATTTCAATCCATTGGATAGAAAGATTTACTGTAAAACGTTTCCACATTACACAGCAAAGTACAGTAGATAACATTATTTGAGTCCAGACCTATGAGATTACTGTATTCACAGTAAGAGACTTCACACTCCAGCAGCAAAGTGTGATGCTGCACCAGTATTTAAAAATGTGTAATCAAACCTGTTACAACCTACTTTTCAAGTGTGTTGTGCTTGTTGTACAGTTGACCTTCTATGCAATCAAATAACTGCAACCTAAACATTTAAGACCATCACAGCAACATGTTTCTCCTCAACAGGTGCTTTCTTGCCATGTTTCCATTATTTCTCCATCACTCAGGACAGCAAACTCGGGCCTCATTTATACAAAGGTTTCACGTTCATATTTGGTCTCATCCAGTAGCATACCCAGAAACACACTACATTAGATGCCAGTAGAAGCTTTCCAGACTGTGGAGGTAGGCAGGGCACGTCTGACGAGAAGGACACCCTAAGGCGCACCCAGAACATGCTGAAGGGGTTGAAATATTCTGGCCAGCGTGGGAACGCCTCGGGATCCCCCAGGAGCAGCCGGACGTGGCTGGACGTGACTGGACATGGATGGATGGATGGAGGTATGGACTTTTTAACTAACATAAGCTTATTTGCAGCTTGTACTGTGGTTGCACAACACAGACAGACTGCAATAGTTGAGGATACACAGCTTTATTTGATGTCACTTATTCTAAGAAATACCAACATGACATCATGACTTTGCGTAAACATACACGGGCACTTTTTTTAAGCCAAGTGGCGTGTACGCATTTTGAGCTATCCGCGTGTATGGGTTTAGGAAAAGAAGAACAGGATGGTTGGGTTTAGGAAAAGAAGAACCGGTTGGGTTTAGGAAAAGAAGAACCGGTTGGGTTTAGGAAAAGAAGAACCGGTTGGGTTTAGGAAAAGAAGAACAGGTTGGGTTTAGGAAAAGAAGAACAGGTTGGGTTTAGGAAAAGAAGAAAGCGACGGTTGGGTTTAGGAAACGTGACACGCGGGACACGAAGGAAACGTGACACGCGGGACACGATCCCCGGTCTCCTGGGTGAAAGTCCTGTGTTTGACCCATCTACCAGCCCAACCAACCTCCCTATGCGGATTTGAGCCCTTTTATACTACCCACTACAGCGTAAATTCACACACAATCGCAAGGTAATGTAACTTAATGGAGGCCAAACGGCGTTGATAAACCCGCTAAAAAGCGAGTATGCGTCTTGATAACACGCCAATAATGGCATACGAATTGGTGTGTCATACATACGCCACTTCATGAGATCAGTCTGGAGATACGGCATATACATACTTTTAGCATCTGTGGTTCGAGTTATACAAGACAGCACAATGGAAACCGAACCTGCCAGCACCCTTTTTTTTTTTAAGTATGCTTAGATGCTTTACCAGAATGTTTCTATCATCCCCAGAAGTACGAAATAGTTAAAATACCTTCTATTTTATGACAGTCTTCTGCAAAAAGCACCTTGACCCTATCACCATGCCACCTGCAATCACAAAGTAAGTTCAGCTGAAGCCTTTCCAGTAATAATTCTATCTCAGGCCTTGGCTCAGCTTGCTTTGGGTAGCTCCTTCATCACTGCGGCAGACCGGGGGGAGGACTTTATTACAGCCACAGCTCGTTAGCTTGAGTGGTCTTAATGAAGCAGCGTGGCGATCAGACAGAAATCATGCTGCCGAGGCCCTGCGTCATTACACCAGCCTTTAATTACGTTGATATATGGCTGGGACGGGCCTCGATTCCACAGAAATTTACCAAGTCTTACTGGACTTCAGTCTCCTACACTATCACACATACAGGCGTATTTCCTAAGAAGAGGTCACTTTCAGAGGCAATACCAGCTCTTTTGTACTGAAACAGCTGATTGCCAATATAACATGTACATTTCCATCACACTTATTGTAGATTTGACTGCTTTATAACTTCCTTCTGGTCTGCAGCAACATTTAGACACTCGGGGCCCTATTTTAACAATCTAAGCGCACGGCGTGAAGCGACTGGCACAGGTGCGTTTAGGGCGTGTCCAAATCCACTTTTTCTAGTTTGACTGCGGAAAAAAGGGTCCGTGCGCCGTGCGCATGGTTCAAAAGGGTTGTACTTAGTGTCTTCCTTAATCATAGGGGTGTGTTGGGCGTAACATGCAATAAACCAATCAGAGTCTCATCTCCCATTCCCTTTAAAAGCCAGGCGCGTTTGTACCTTGGCACATTGCTATTATGACAGATTTGCACCGTAATATTTTTATTTGTAATCTTTTGCGTGTGTAACAAGCATAGTGTGCGCGCGCTTTGCACAAGCCTAGGTGCATTTTACTAATTTGCTGCTAAAATAACAATGAAATACTGCGCTATTGACTTTAGACCAGGTTTTTCTTGGTCAATGGCGCGATCACTTCCCGCTGCCTCAACATAGCAATACGCCAAGAATTCACCTGAACACACATGGGCGCAGGTGCATTTGCTATTTAAACGACATGGACGCTGGACGGGAAATTGACAACTGCGTCGGTCTTAAACTAGGAAAGACACTTGCGTTAAATAGGAGCCTCAAACTCTTCACTGCAAGTGTGGATAGTGTTCTCAATCCCAGCATGCTTTTCCACACAGCAGGTGGGAGAGAGAATCTCAGGACAGATAGGGAATTGAGGCCAACACTTGGTGAGATCGGAAAAGCAACTTGACTGGGTGACAACACACTTTAAAAAGGTACTGTTGTGTTTCATTACTATTCATAAGTTTACTTCAAAATGTATTCTCCAGCTGAGAAGGAAAGGACTTCCAAAAGGCCCTTTACGCCATTTCTGAATAAGCAAAACATCCGACTGTAAGGGCTAATAGTAATTGGAAATATTACCTTGTACAAAATAGGTCGCAAACCTAAATACTCTAAGATGAAATGTGCATAAAGTAACTCAAATAATTTTTTTAATACTTTCCCATTTTAAAAAAATCTGTGGAGTTTTTGACCTCTTGCACACATCCACACTATTCTACTGAACAACAGGCGGCAGTAATGCACCAAGATATGCAGCCGTGTGCCAACAAAGACAGAGAATAAGAAGAAAGCAAGCAAGTTAACATGGATGTAAACTGTTCTGGATTCAAAAGAAGAAGAAAAAAATCAGCTTTGCAAATGTTTTATAAGGAAAGAATGCATTCATTTGTTAGAGCGCAAGGATATACACACTGCGTTTTGGTAAGTAGCACTAAATGTAAACTTGTAAACTTTTGTCTGTTTACAAGAAAACTCCACAAGGCCCCTTTAATTGCCCAGTGTAGTTTTTAAAAAGTTATTTAAAATACTTGGTTGTATTTCTACCAACTATAATGTATAACATGCAAGGGACAATTTGTCAAAAGTTATTGAGTCCCTAATTCTTGTTGTTGTTTTTTTTATATATAAATACTTAACGACTTAGTCTGCAGGAGTGAAACATTACTGTCTGGCGTCCACTGCCACTGTGTGAAACATATTCCACTTTTCTTTCATTGGACTCAGAGTTATGATAGCTATATTATGTCATGCTTCCCTACCTCCTTCATTATTCCAAATGAAGAGAAATCCAGTTATATAATACGAGGGCAGAAGTTCTTATGAGATTTGGAAAGCTCAGCATTAGACATCTCCACTCTGTGTTAATTGGTTTTGCTTTTGAAAGGCCATCATTTTCTTTCAGGCCCATTAACCATTATGCTCCAGAGTCCAGGATTAGTTCGCACTCAGGAAGACTGCTGTGTTGTCGTTAAATTCAATTTAACGGGGCACCCACCAGTGCTAATTACTGCTAACCCTGCTTATTGCTCCATGTTAGTTTGGTCACTGTCCCTGTAAAAAAGAGGTTTTCCTTCACCTCTTGGCCTGCTGGTTGATCTTTTTTTTTTTGTTGGGTGTCAGGCTGAAGTTGAGTCCATATCTTTGACGTTCCACTTCAGGGATTGCTCCGTTGCTGACGGAAATTCCGCCGGATGTACTCATTTAGGCCGCTGTATACAGCGTAGACATACACGCGGATAGCTCAAAATGCGTACAGATAACACGCCACTTGGCTTAAGAAAGTGGGCGTGTATGTTTACACGAAGTCATGATGTCATGTTGCAAAGCAAGACTAGTCTGAAGTTCACCTATTGAGATGTTTCTCAATACTGCTGTTAACTTCTTGAATTTTTTCGCGAATCGGGTTACGAAGGTGGCCGAACCAGGGGACTCGGCCACCTTGTTTCTTATTATGGTGACCTTCTCTTTCACCTCCTTCTAAAACAAACCAACAATCAGACAACATATCTCTAAAAATGCAAAGAAAAAGGAGGCAAGAAAGCAAGACAACACAAGTGCTTTAACACTAGTGACATGTACCGCAAACGTTTTAACTAACATCACATGCGGCTTCTCCTGTTTTCTACCTTCCTGTGTGCTTGCTGTAGATTAGTCCACAGCTCCAACTACAGTGTTGTAGAGCAAAAGGCAAGTCTCACCCGGACGAGAGTGTGTGTACACCATCATTGTTGCAGACAGAGCAACCGAGCAACAGAGGAGATGGTGCGGGGCTCATGCTTGACCCTTTGTCCACCCATCCATTGAAGAACAATACTTCTTCTGACTTTGATTGGGGTATTGTTATGTCTATACAATGTGTTTCTCTCATTAACTTCTTGCACTTCAAAGTGACGGAGAGGCTGTCCACCTCAGAGCAGTACGTTGCGGGTTCAATGTTTAATAGTGAGTGTCAAGCATGACAAAGTCACCATTGTGAACCCCCACCTACTTAAATGTAAATCATATAATCAATAATCAGGATTTATTTGACAATAGCAGTACTGGTTTGTTCACAGTACTGCAGTTTCCAGTCTGCTGCTTAGAGAAACTGACCTTTAATATTAACTCGCCTTCCCATTTGGCCAGCCGGATATGCTTAAGAAACGTTTGCACAGGACGCAGGTAAAAGATTTATTATTCAGCCCCTGGGCAGGGGAGGGCCATTCCAATGGCTTTTACCTAACTACCCCCCTAAAAGCCTCCCAAGAAAAATACCTACATTACAGAGCCATGCTGAGGAGAAAGTGTATTCACTATAGAAGCACTCCCAGTACCTGAATAAAATATGAAATATTGAACATAGACTGTGGGGTTTTAAGTTTATTATTTAGGCCAGGGTGGTCTAATTGCCCTAATGCAATGGAGTTGATTTTTTTTTCTATCAAGGTGGAGTCTCCTAGTTTCCAGACCTCTACTTAAATGCAGGATTGTGAAGGGGCCACTTTACAGTGCACCCATATTTTCAGTGAGGTCGGTACTGTACATTCCAGGTAGAGACATTAATTACTTTTTAATTTGTCGGGAGGGTTTTACAGACTCTTTAATTTTTCAGACCCAGGGCTCTTTACCTGAGGCTATGAAAGGTGGGGAGGGAAGATCTAACTCTAAATGTAGAAGTTTTTAATGTAGAGAACGATCACGCCGTCTTCATTATTAATGAGTAAAGCACTGCTGCCATCAAAACCAAATGGACCCAGAGGAACTTTTCAGAATAATGAGTGTATTATGAGGATGAATGAAGGCAAAAAACCTGATTACTATAATTTTTTTTTATGTGCTAGGAATCGCTTCAAACATTTCTTGATGCAACAACAAATTTTCCTTAAACTGGAATATATTTTTTTTACCTTACTCGGGTTGCAGCCCAAACTTAGGCTACATCTAATATATTAAATCTACAAAGAATTGTTTTCAGCCATTGATAAACACTATTTTATAACCTCATAATTAACAAATCCTAGATGGAAAATTAAGTACATGCTATAATATTCGCTTATTACCTGCTAATTACATCTGTGTGTGCTGTTACACTATGCAACTGTTGGTACTTGATAAGACCGGATTGCACTAACATATTAGATGATACAGAGTTTAAGGATCATACATTATATTTTAATTAAGCTACAATAGCTAACTTGGGGAGCTACATTCCGTGTTTAATTCCTTTTGGTATCTGAGAAAAGCATTTAAAAGTATGTATGTTACAATTTAGTCTCTGAAAACCTGCTTTGTGAGTAATCTTTTTCTGAGCGATGGAGTGAACAGAACGGTTATAACAATTTTGGTTATTTTACAAAAGTCTGTTTCTGTATTTTGTCTGAGCTTTTCTCACTGGTTTTAAGTGGACAGGGCTCGGTGGAAAAGGTGATGCCACGTATTTCTGAGCGTTAGAGGAAGTGAGCTTATCAGGACTCTGTAGCCCACTCCTCATCTCTGCTTGAGGCTAGCAGCGCAAGGCTACATACTTGACTGCCAACTAAACTTGTCAAGTTGCATTGTGGGTAACGTATGCGCAAGGTTTTGACAAGGAAGATGAAATCGAAAGATCTCTGGTTCTGCTGCATCTATTTTGCTACGAAAAAAAACGTTCAACTGTCTCTCAAAAGTCTGACAATGCTATAGGAGTGCAATGTTAAATCAGTAGGGTACTCATTTAATAAATAACAACTTGGCTATTTATGGTGGTGAGTGCCGTTATTATGACCCATAATCAGAAAGGCAACAACGATAACAATAAGACACAGGTTGGCAAACCTTCAGCCTCTGGCAACTGTAGTTACTCAAAGAAACTGTAACTGGCGTGAACATAACATATTTTGGCAGTTCCCCCTCTGCAGTGGCCAAAGTTGTAATTTATACGAAATAAACAGCTGTGGGATAGATCGGGGACATAGGGGGACTTCCTAACTATCTTAAGTTTCACAACTACTACAATGCTGATTTCCTTAAAGACAAATGTTTTAAGTACTTATTCACGCTGGACTTAAACCTGGCTGAATGTTGAACCCGTAGCACCACTTCTACAGCAGATTACTCACTGAGTCTTTTTGTCCTGAGAGAGGCAGAGAGAGGTAGAGACAGAATACAGTGCAACAGAGACAAACCCTCTGGCATCACCTCTCAAATTCCCTCGTCCACCTCCTTGTGTGTTGTGTCTGACATTTCCCAGTAACGATGGGAGTTTTCTCCCCTCTCCTAGCAGGAGTCACCCTTCCTCCCCTCTTCAGCGACCTGTCCCTCCATGCTGAGACCAACACAAGCGCTCTGCGCCGGGGCCTGTGAAATCCCAGGACGCCGGGGCCTTATGAAATCCAATAGAATGGCTTTTATCCCCCGAAGATACAGTACAAATCATCATTGGTTTTATCTCAGCTGGGGATGTCGATTTATCTAAATGAGCTTTGTCCCTCTAGCTGCCTGTCAGAGTTATTTCTCCCTCTCCAACACCAGCCCCACCCTGACACCCTTCCTTCCTTCCTCTTATCTTTCTCCTCTCTCTCTCTCCCCCCTCCCATCTCTCAGCACTTCTCTTCCTCCTCCCGCCCTGATTCTGTGAGGTTTAGATCCTTTCGATGTCTCCGTCCTTTGTTCTCTTGAGAGGGAGGGGGCAACAGAGGACGGGGCAAGTAATGGGATTGGTACCCTGTACTGGGCACCAGTTTTGTTCGAAGCCTGCCTTACTGGCCCAAAGACAAGTGTGTGTGTGTGTGTGTGTGTGTGTGTGTGTGTGTGTGTGTGTGTGTGTGTGTGTGTGTGTGTGTGTGTGTGTGTGTGTGTGTGTGTGTGTGTGTGTGTTATTTTGAATCCCTTTAGTGTGCAGTGGAATGTACTTAATCTGCCTGCCATCATAATGCAAATGAAGCTCCCTGGTCCCAGCGGGCAGAGACTGTGTGTGTGTGAATGCTAGAAAGCTCTGGAGGGGGCATCAAAGAGTGGGCAGAGGCTTCTGTCACACTAACACAATGGCTCAGGTCCAGTTACACACACACACACACACACACACACACACACACACACACACACACACACACACACACACAGTCTATTGGAGTAGACTGCTGAGATATGACACCATGCATGTAAGTGGGGGAAATGATACTGACCCTGTATTTCTCTCTCTTACCTAAATGCCTCTGCAAAGGCACTGAATTAATTTTAAAACAAGCTTGTTTCTGCTCAAAACAAGTAAATAGAGGCTTAAAACCTTTCATATTAACAAAATTAGTGTTATTTTAAAACTCCACTTGTGTAAAAGTAAGACGTTAACTTAATAAGGATGCTCTTTTTTCCTTTCTACTTCGCCCTGCAAGCCATCTTTTTCTTTTTCTCACTTTGTCTTGTTGCCCAGGTCTAAAAGCAAACGCTATGTGTAATTTATTTATTTTTTCCTTCTTTTGGCATTGCACCTAAATCTAAAAATGTGTTGCTGTCATGCATGTTTACATGTAGTGGCCCAGTTCTTATAATCATGGAAATATACAGTATGACATATTATAGTAGCCGTAAGATACAGCATGTATCATGTTCTCGTAAGCTAAAGAGTTTTAACAACTGATCAATCAATAACATTTTAAAACAAATTCTGAGCCGATACCACATATTTTCCTAAATCAATGGTCATATACTATACTTATTGAACATGTAAGCACACATAGGCTCAGCCATCTCCCTGTTTAACAAAGGTTTTATAAAGAAACCTTGTCTGATTTTATGAATATGTCATCAGGTAAGATGAAATATGTTAGTAAGCCCTCTCTATAAATAAAGCTTTCAATGTTCCCTTGTTAAAGTGACCCTTGATCTCAGCAGGATTAATCTGGATAAAAGACAGAGGACATTGCTTTTTTTAAGAGTAAAAAAACCTTTCTGGTTTTCATTCTCACTTAACTCCACCTTGTCCTCTTCTCCTTCAGCCCCCCCCCACCCCCCATATCATCCACATTCTTAAGATCAAGGTCAAGGTAGATTTTATTGTCCCAAAGGGAAATTACTTCTGTAGAGAGGTTATAGGAAATACTGTATTCACATCACAAATAGAAATATATCTTTAGGGTGCAAGTTAAAGTCAATACTGAACAAAGTACAAGTACAAAGTACACACTGGATCTTTCTAAAGATGTGAAATATTGTGGTAACTTATGCTGGGAGGAAGATTGGTGGTGTGTTAAATAAGACACACTTTTTTTTTTTTTAAATACAGTCTTCTTCACTAAGAAATTCACCGTTGTGGGGCGCCGGGTTAGCTCACCTGGTAGAGCAGGCATCCATCTATAGAGGTTTACTCCTCGACGCTGCGGCCGCGGGTTCGACTCCGACCTGCAGCCATTTGCAGCATGTCATCTCTCTCTCTCGCCCCCCCCTTTCAAGTCTAAGCTATACTATAGAAATATAGAAAAAATGCCCCAAAAAAAGATCTAAAAAAAAAAGAAAGAAATTCACCATTGTGTAATTACTGTGAATGTATTGCTATATTGTACAGTACAAACAGAGAAGGGTGATGCACATCAGAAAAAAAGAGTTGCAAAGTAGTCAAAGAGAAAGCATTCAATATTGATTTTTACAAAACACTATGGTGAAATAACATGTAAACAATGCACATTATAGAACACCAAGCGATAATTACTCTACCAGTCATGTACTTGTTTAAACTAACTTTTCTTATTTTTTGAAAAAAAATGATTCAGGACTTTTTAAAACTGTCAACTGTCAACAGCCAAGAAAGCTCTACTCCTGAACTGTGGATATCAATCCTCATTTCAGTGCTTTGGCTGTCAAAGGTACAATAATGTGGCCAAACCTATTAATAGCAAGACAGTTAATTAGATTCAAAGATTAATTAACGGCTTATCTAATCTATCAAAGGGCTAAAGATAACTATCTAATTAACAATACGAGTGAAGAACAGCGACAAAGTTTGTCAGACAAAGAACTCTGTCGTTAGATATCAGTGTTATCTTCCCCCCCCCCATCTATTGTTCTCGCTTTCACCCCTCTTTCCATCGTTCCTCTCTTCCGTTCTCCTTTACTTCCCTCTCTTTCCCTCACATACTCTGCACCCCCCCCCCCCCCCCAGCCCCTGATGTTTATTGATTGCCAGAGTTCATACAAGAGCATCACTTAATGTGTTTGCTTTTGATGTCCTGCCTTTGTTGCCCACGATATTGCAAATTGATCCGTCTCTCCCCGCCACCCTTTGTCAGGGTTTGAGAAGTGAACTACTATTACATTAGCCCACTCTCCGATTTGTGCCCCCACCCTTCTCCTTTCCCCCCCTCTTCCTTTCACTCATTCGGTCTCTTTCTTGTCATTCGGGAGGATGGCATCGGCATGGCTAAACACTGGTTTGAGAGCTGATTAGCAGAGCCACACGCCTGGCTGGCTGCATTGATGAGCTCCTTGAGGTTTGATGATGTAGCCAATAAACGGACACTTTTGATTATCTGACCTCTGACCTTTTCTGTAACAACAATCTCGCCCCCCACCCTCCCGCCTTTCCTCTTCCTCCCCTTCACGCCTCCTTCTCTCCATTGTCCTTCTCAGGTGACAACTTGAGAATGAGGTCATGCTTGTGTGAACACAAACAAGGGCACGCATCCTCAAAGGCAATTCATTCTCGAAATTATTCGGGGCAGGATTTTACCGCTTCTAATGAAGAATTTTATTTTCATGTCACTGAAATGAAAATGAAATGATTTTATTTTCACGTCGCTGATTACATGACACATTATCTTCCAAATATTAAAATGGGAATTTAGTAAAGGATGGTAACAATACCCGATGTATCCATGCTGCATAGACAGGGTGTACTCTGCACATCGTGAAAGTTTTTCTACAAGTTATGCATGTGAAAGCTCTGGGATGGAAAAGTTCTGTGCAACTTGTGATAACCTGTCCCTTAAGCATTGGAAGTGAGTGGACTCAACGACGCAAGACAGGCATTCAATAATAAGGTTTTCTCTCACTCCTGCCCTGGACAACTTGGCAGGAATTTGGAACGAAGACGAAATGCCGGCACTCTTTGACGTGCCTGCGGTCTGACTTCGACGTCCTCCTGAGCCGATCAACAGCAACTCCTGAAGTCTGCATCACTGACAATGTAATTGCCTGGTGGGGTGTTCTCCCCAGCTTGAGGCAGAGTGCATGTAATTAAGATTGGATGCCCAGGAACGCCACCACTACCATCGCTCAACACACACGTACGGACTCTGTTGTCATGGAGAGAAGACATCAGGGGAAGAAGCTGCAAATGTTTGCAGTGATGGTAGCAAGGGATGGGGGGTTGAGTTGCGAGAGTCGAGGCTGTACAGGGTGTTGTTTTCAACTGTGTGTTTGTGGGGGGAGGGGGGGGTCTGAGAAGAGAGCGATAAGGGGATGGGGGACTGCAGCACAATCATCTTGATTTCTTGTGCTGAACGATTACATGCCATGCTAATTGCTAGCAGAGGGATCTTTAATAAATATTTCATTCTGTGCAGCATCATTACTGCCTAATGTCGTTATTAATCTCCGCCGGTAATTTCCACTCAGGAGAAGCGTCTTTGTGAGGGGAAAGCAGTGGGTTTTTTTTCCCCCACAAGGAGAGAAAGAGAGAGTGGGAGAGATGTAGAGAAGAGGAGAATTAGGCAGTGATGCTGGAGAAGAGCCATTACATTAAAGTTATGAGAGGAGAGGGGAGGAGAAATGAATGAACCATGTAGAAGAAGAGAGAAAGAGCGATAAAGAGAGGGAGCGTGAGGAACAGAATAAAAAGAAAGTCAGAATGAGAAAGGAAAAGAGAGACAATGGGAAGTTTACTGAGCAACACTGGATGGATCATGTGGGATCTAGCATGGCTGCAAATAATGTTACAGACACATGTCATTTCCTGAGAGGCCTTTCCATCAGTGAGATCATAGCTACTAATTTGATTTGTACATGGGAGGGGGGTTGGTATAACTGCCTCTGTAGAGAAAGATTTACTTAGGGTAAATGGCTAGAGCTTGCAGTCGTGACTTCTGTGGCGTCAGACATGTGAAAAAGCATGCCAACTTACCTCCACGAAACTCTCTTTCTATCTCGTTCTAGAGTGCTCTGCGAGTATTTTTCTTCTTGGCATCAGAAACACAGCCACAGAGGATTTTTTATATTCTATCAACTGAATACAGTGACGTCGAAACAGGCCCTGCTTTTTCTGCCCTGCTCCTACACCGACTGACCCAGATCTGCTCTACTAAAACTTTACTGGAGATTGCCATTGACCAATTCACTTTTGTAATTATTTATAAGATGTTTGTGTTAGAAATGCTGGTGTAACACAAAATGAGCTTATACCTAGCTCCTGATTCTACATTTGCTATTGTTGGAGTTCAACGTTGTAGGGTGCATATTCCTTTGGAAAATCTTTCCACACACAGGAAAGCATATGTTTTACATATCCAGCATTATAACCAGTAGTTTGATAAGAATAAAAATGAGAAGAACTGCGTAATAAGCACAAACTATGATAGCTATGAAATCTGAGCAATTTACAGTAAGCTGAGGGACAAATGTACAAACTTTTCTGACAACTACATTTGGCTTGCCAAAAAAAAAAAAAAATAAGAAAAAGTAAAATGTCAAAGTACCCCTTAAAGGCAACAAACTGCTGACAACATACCCTCCGTTATTTGCAAAACCAACAGACAACTGTGCATGGGTTCATACCATGTTGTGCAAGCCATGTCTTTCTTCATGCAGTTTAAGACATTAAGAAGGCGTGAAAATGGCAGCAAGCTAAGCCTTGGGCGAATAGCAAATAGCATTAGCCACCAAGCACACATTGCATTCTGCTCATTCCAATATCCATCTGCGCCTGCAGCTATGCTAGCTAACTGCTATCAGACTGGCTTATTCACAGACATTTTCCCCAGCTCTAGTGCTTTTCAGAGCAAAATTCAATCTTTGGTAATAAGTGAATTTGAGATGGAGCATAAGCACAAACTAAAAAGCAAATCCAAATCCATGTTGGTTTTATCTAACAATGTATTTCATGGCTGTATTCCAACTTTTTATGAGAAAAGGTTATGAATGATTACCAGAAAAATGATTATATGCTTTGGATGATGTTTCAATAACATATCCATCATATATGGCCATAGACAGTGACAGTAGGGTTGGAATGGGATTGGGGATGGATTGAAAGAAGAGGAGAGGGAGTGATTTATTGACTTACAATAAAAAAGGGGGGAAAAGGATTCAGCTAAACATCTATCCACACACTACCCACTCAGTCTCTTCTTCACTATGCTGCCATCTTCCACCCACACACACACACACACACACACACACACACACACACACACACACACACACACACACACACACACACACACACACACACACACACACACACACACACACACACACAGCATTGCCCCCAAAGAAAATAGAGTTGTGTGTACCATCCAATTATCTGTCAGGGGTGAATAATGGCCCCAATAATATATTCACATTGCCGTTGTCGATCAATTTTTAATCAAGCTGAGAAATATTGAGGAAGTGAAGCTAAAATGACCCACCAGAAACTCTCCCATAATGCCTCGGCAGAGAAATCCCTAATTCTGCTCCAATCAAATTACCTACTCCCCAGACCCCTCCCCAACCCTTCCAGCTCCCCCGAACCCACCATCATCCTTGGAGTGATAATGGTGCCTCCCAGCGTGGGGCAGACTAATAACTACAACTGGCCGGTTCCTTTATAAGGGCAGAGGTCAGGGGGCAGTGACCTTATTAAAGACATTTTCACTGATGATAAAGTGATTAGCTGTTACTAGCCGGTTACTAACATGTATATGGTGGCACGAAATAAGAAAACAGAACCACGTACTTGTTTTTTTTTATTCCTATTTTTACGTCTTTATTTCAGTCTAAACCCTTTTTTGTCCCCTTATGTGTTTTTAAAATGTCCTGCATGGGATGAGAATATGATTCTACTTATATGTAAGAAGGTCAAGCATCTGTGGGGAGCCTGGTGTGCCAACATAAATATACTACTATAATAGTTATGTTGTTTCTTTATTTCTTACATATAAAAGCATTTCATGAATGTAAATGGACTGTGTTTATATAGCGCTTTTCTAGTCTTAACGACTACTCAAAGCGCTTTTACATAGTACAGGAACCATTCACCATTCACACACTGTGGCCGAGGCTGCCGTAGAAGGTGCCACCTGCTCATCAGATAAACATTCACACACATTTACACTCCGATGGCACAGCATCGCGGGCAACTCAGGGTTCAGTGTCTTTCGAAAGGACACTTTGACATGGACTTCAGGGCCAGGGATCGAACCACCAACCTTCCGATTGGCAGACAACCGCTCTACCCCTGGGACAGCCGTAATAAATACATAGATTTATTTTTTACATTTAAACCGACATCTAAACCTTGTCTTTTTTGGCCACTTATTTTGCACTGCAAAAAAACTGTAAACACAACATTGGCATATTATTACCTTATAAAGTAACATGTAAACATGGTAGCAAACAGTTGCCTATTTACACATCCAGCAGACAGACAGGTTTTTGTGTCCATCAACTCCAAAGGGAAATATCAGACTTTTTAGCTGCTAGTAGTTTCACTTTCTTTCACCAGCTAGTCCGTCTGCTGTAGGTAGTGTACAGTCAATTTTTAGAGATTTTGCTCACTGATACAGCTGGAAACTCACTGATGAGACTAAACCAAACAGGAAAAGTTGTGAGCCATGAAACCAAAACAATGAGCTGAAAGATGCTTAAAAAAAACTCCATAGAGCTGAGAGGAACTGCAGCGTTGGGTTCGTCACTATGAGCAATCCTTTCTACTTTTTACATTAAACAATTTCCTTTTTCATTTCCTTTGTTAAAAATATGTTAACAAATGCATTTTAGAGCAGCTTTAAAAAAAATTAAAAAGCATTTACTTGAATAAAATACAAATTTCCGTTTCATATTCTGTTTTTATCGGATTAATAAATTGCCTTACTGACTTCAGTGATACTCATCTACCATTTCGCAAACAATAACACGCTCAATGTTTTTAACTTTTGACAGACATCAGGTACCATATTTTGGGTTGTATGACATTTCATCAAATTAAGCCCTTCAGTTCTTCTGGTATATTTTGTGACTCAATGCATGCTATTGATGTGCAATTACACAAATTGTGGCTAAAATAAAAAATATCCTTGTTAAGTCAGATGGGAATTCAAGCATGCTTAATGCAAGCCAGCCCATTGTACATCATAGTACCCCATGGAACCATATGGATGCGTAAGCCATAAACACATACTTCATTGTGTGCTTTTTCTCACAATGTTAACTCACCAACATTTGCTCTCTAGCTCATAGTTACTCATTTATAAAACACAATACTCATTTGTACAATTCACATGTGTACGTCCACAACATCTTGTCTGTGCACTCTGAGTAAATTCAACCCTATAGAGCCGACCCCAGTGTGCCTGAGATGGGTCACGTACCTCTACGCAGGGCTGGGGCAATCTGCAATGAAAGCTTTCCCATTTGTAATAAACTGCAGCCTCTCAGAAGAGCAATCCTTGGGAGAATCCAGCGTACTCTCTCCTCGCTATAACAACAGCGTCTGTAAAACAAATGAGCAGGGAGGTAATTGCAGACAAACAAAAATTACATTTCCAATAAAGGTTCTTGTCTCTGGGTTCCCAAAAGCCCCCAGCCCTCCTCAACTGTTTAACAGCCTTAATATACCCTCTCATCAGCCTTCCTGTTGAGAAGCTGCCTGAGAGAGGTTATCAGAGCACAAACAGAGCTCATCTAATGTGAACAGGTTGAGGGTTTAGTGGTGGAAGTGTTTTAGGCAATTAAAAAGGGGAAAGTGATGGTGGGATAGATGGATGAGAGCAGTAGACAAAACACTAAAAGTTTACATGACTCATACTTTAAACCTGAAGACATTCATGGCACTGTGGTAAAAGTCTCATAAGAAGAAGAGCTCATGGGAAGATGAGCAATGCAAAATGACATTTTTTTCAGATTATACAAAGAGTCAGTACACTTTACTTGTAGGTATTTACATAAGAGGGACATGACACTGTCATAAACATAAACAACTCATAAACGTTTATGACATAACGCTTCTTTTAGTACGTGTCATTCGTTTTTTGTCATGACAAGTTATGGTTAGGGTTCATGTGTCATGACAGTGTGATGTGTTCATGACAGTGTCATGTCACTCTTATGTAGATACCTTCAAGTAAAGTGTTACCAAATTTTCTTTAATTGCTGAATGTGCGAAAAGTTAACATCTATAAATATTGACCATCAATTTGTTATTATCATAAACAAACAGGTAATCTAGGAAAAGATCATCAACCTCTGTAATGCATTTTACATTGTGTGCCATTGGGGCAGTAGAGCATTCAACAGGAGGAGGGCATTGTTGTTTCTGAAGGAATAAAACCAGAGTGGGAAAATGCGAAAACTAGAAGTAAAAAAAAAAAAAAATTGTTTTGTGCCAGGTATTGCCAGTTCGCAGTATGCATATTGTTCATATTCCTGCTGGAAAGTTTCGACAAATTTCTCTTCCTCCTTGTTGTCCATTTGGTATTAGGGGTGGGGGAAAAAATCGATACAGCATAGTATCGCAAAATTTTTCGTGCCAATACCGTATCGATACACAGATGCCAAGTATCGATCTTTTATGATATATTTGTTGGTCAGTCTGTCTGCTTGACAATCCCATTTTGCAGCAATACAATTGAAGTGAGATGAACAAACAGAGAAGTGTATCTTTTTAGATAAAACAGATGTCAAAATCTTCCTTTGGGGACATCATTTTAAATTGGGAAGAATTTGAAGTTGGAAAAAAGGCAATACATTGCAATATATCGCAGAATATTGCAATATGTTTAATATCGCAATAATATCGTATCGTGACATAAGTATCGTGATGATATCGTATCGTGAGGCCTCTAGTGATTCCCACCCCTATTTGGTATGTTAACATCATTTTCCAAACTGCTACCCTTGACATATTAACTAATTTTGCCCATGTTTCAACCAATACAACTGCACTCAATAGTGCAGATAATATGTTGTTTGTTGTTGTCTCATGTTGCTTTGAAACTCACATATTATAGTGCAAACTGTAAGACCTCTTTTGGTATTCAAATTAATTTCTCAACATCTGTAGCAGTGTTTGTTATTGTAGTCAAACTGCTTGCTTGTTCAACCAACAGTCTAAAACTTAAAGATATTTAATTTGCAATAATACACAGGAAATCAGCAAATCCTTATATTTGAGAACCTGCGACTTGCACGTCTGGCCCTTATGCTTGGTACACAAATATCCAATAATTGCCAATTAATGCTTATGTTGATGCTCTAAACAATAATCGACTAATCGTTCCAGACCAAGCTTTGGGGAAACGTTGTCTAAGAAGAACATAATACTCCTATGCTACACAGAACACATTGCTCTTAACGTCCATGTATGTTTGCATACATACACATCCTCACATTCACTTTTACAATACACACACATTTGTGCACTGTCACACTTAACCACAGAGAGACAAACACACAAGCCAAATGTTAGGTCATGACACACACTCTCACATATAAGAATTCCACTGAGTGCAGCAGCAGTCACCTCCTCCCTGCAGCATTGAGATCAAATCAGTCCGTTTATCTGATGGTGACGCTGACATTAGGCCAAACTAAAGGTCCCTGCTCGCCTTCCTCTTATCAAACCCTGCAAACAGTGAACTCCATGGCCCGGCCCCTCACAAAAGGGAAATTGATTACAGCCTCGGGCCAAAACGGCAGCAAGTCCACAGCTCTGTTCATTCCATTATGAGTCCCGGAGCCGAGCGTGCTGAGGTGGCTATTAGCTACAGGTTCTGGATCGGATCCTCAGCTATTATTTTATCTTGTAACAGTGATGGGTTGAACGAGAGGTGGTGTAATGTGAGCTTAGATGCAGGGTTAAGGGTTGATATGACCTCAGTGGTGACTAAACAGCTGCGGTCAGAGCTTTTAACGAGAGGTCTCGGGAGTTCATATTGGTTTGACATATTTTACTTAGATGGATGTATTGACTGGAACAGACCACAGCATGCATGCTCTATGAAATGTTCTGTTTTTTTAAAGGCTGTGTGTGTGTGTGCGCGCGTGTGTGTGTGTGTGTGTGTGTGTGTGTGTGTGTGTGTGTGTGTGTGTGTGTGTGTGTGTGTGTGTGTGTGTGTGTGTGTGTGGACCTATAGTGTTTGTGCATACATCTGCCTGTGTTTACCACTGTTTTATTATTCTGTTTAAATGTATGTGAGAGAGAGAGAGATGGAAAGGGAAACAAAAACAGCGAGAAAGTGTGTGATGGTGTAAGAAAGACGAAGAGCTATTAGTTTTAGGGCATTCCTGTCAGTGCTGCTCTATGATTGCAGGTCCTGTGTGGCTTCCTGCAAACTTTAACGCTTAGACAGGTTTGATGTAAACACTCAGAGGAGACAAAGATGGCAAAGTCCCTGAGATATTTAACAGACTAATTCCTCTGCCGGTTTTTCCTTTCTCTTCACTCCTCTCTTTCTTTACTTTGCCTCCACTGGGGCGGAAGAATCTGGGAATCCAGGATGCACACATGCCCTTTTAATTCATCAAAAAAAAATTAAAGAAAAATGTGTGAATATGTGCTACAGACAAGCAGGCGTACAAGCACACACACACATACACCTCACAAATAAACACACTTTTTTGGTAAAACTTAGCTCGAGGCATTTATTTCTCCAATTAGACTTGTCGAGGATCTGACAAGTCTCAATTTTGTTCCCTCCACCAGACAGGAAATTAAAAATTGTATTTAGTTGTCTTCCAACTAAACCAAAAGCGTAGCTGCAGTTTAGCACAGAAAAATACACACTTTTTATTCATGATTCATACTGTAAAATGTAATTGGGCTGGGCATTTCTAATTCACTGCTGACTTTTGCAGTTTAGCAAAACCTTCAACCTTCCGAACACAAATCATCTTTTTATTTAATTTTGCATCATTTGTTCAGGCCTTAGGTGCCAAATGAATGAGGTTTGCTACTGTATTTTGGACAAAACAACAAGTACCATAACTTACAGTATTCAAAAGTACATTTAGATTTATTTTATATTAATGACAACTTACCAGGTGTGTCTGGCACTGTTACTGTAGCCCATTTGACACTACAAATGATCTGCAACTAATAGATTTTGCCCGTCTGTTTTTGTTTTAAAGAATAGATTAAATAGTAGTAATGTTGATTGGTTAGAAATTTCAATTACTTTTACAGTATTACTAGTGTGAAATGACCATAGCAAATTCAATTCTACTTAAGCAAAAACTATCTATTTTGTCTCAATTATCTTATAATCCAAGTTTGGGAAAAGGCTGACAGGGTTAATTACGCCAAAGCACTTTTCCTATTCGGTCCCCCTAGAGGTTGGAAGCGGAATTGTCCATGTCTGTCTCATTCGAACTACAGATCCGCTACCTGATCTGGCAAACTTGCATAGCGCAGTTATAGCCGATAGAGGGGCGCAAAGCGAATGCAGAAGTGCCGTTCACCCTGTTACGAGTTGATGAACCACTGAAACGATTTTGGAAACATTATTTTAAGTTACAAAAGAATCTTTGGTGTTGCTTTAAAGAATGATGCCTCACTTCCCCCTCTATCATCTATATTCATCACCTACCACCACAACACACTGAGGGGAGAAGGCCCTTCTATCCTGTACTTCTAGAATGAACATGTACAGTAGATGCAAATTTAAATCAAATTAAGTTTTGTAACCAGATGTGTAACTTACTCTCTGAACTGTTCTGTGTGACCTACATCATTTGTAGATGCAGTCATATCATGCACACATAATGCACACACTAAGTGCAAAGTGAGACGTATCAGCCACCCCCACAGACCCCTCCCTCCTTCCTCCTCTCTGATGTGTTTTTCATGTTAACACTTTGCAGTGCCTTAGGTACATCATGCGGCTTCCCGCCATACACAGCCCTACCAAGCCCATTTAGAATGTTTTTTATGGGATAACATCGTTTTTATTTTTCAATTAAATTTTCATACTTTTGTGTTTTCCCTCTTTCTTCTTTAAAGGGTTGCTATTTTTCCACATACAGTTTCCTTATGTGCTGTTTTCTCCTCTCTTGTCTCTTTGTCTTGAAATATTGCTGTTTGATAACTCTGTTTTGGTCCCAAACTGACGCCTTGGTTTTACTGCCATTAATAAGAATTAATCAAAACAACAAGTAAAGACTAGCCTGGATGCCAGCCGAACCTAGCCCCGCCCACAACATTCGAGGTCGGGAAGTTCGACTAGAATCTGAGTATGACCATGTCAGGCTAAGTAAAGACTCGATTGCATCACATTTTTGTTGTAAAAAGCAACAAAAACGAATTCTATTAGACATTTCACAGCGATAACACTATTTTTTTTTTTAAATCTAATAACCTATTGACTGGAGTTTGAAGCATTATGGGCTTTGCTATCCATATTAGGCTAAATATATAAGAAATGTGTTGGTAGTTGTTAGTGTTGTCCAGTTATCACAGGAGGAAAGTTAGTTAGTACATTTACTAAGTACAATTTTGAGGTAAAGTTAGTTTACTTGAGTACTTTTATCTTCAGCTGAAGCATTATTTTAACTAGCTCATTAAATATGATATATTGCTATAGTTTAAACTACCTAAGAGTATATAAATGTACATGCTAGGGCTGAACGAATCGAAAATTTATCAACATCGAAATTCTGAAGCAGTTACCAACGTATTTTTCCCATGACAATAATTTCAATAATTTATTTCTGATGATAGGCCTACTTTCTCCTTAAAAACATTCTACCGTGTGTGCAGGGTCTGAAATTAATAGGGGTGCAAGAAAAAAATCGATACACTTGAGTATCACGATATTTTATTTAACAATACTGTATCGATTTTCGAAAACGCAAGATCGATTTTTAATTTTTTATTTAAACACCCTAACGCTAGATGGCTATGCTAAGACGCACCACTAGTGTCCTTACCTAACCGTGCCTAGCAGTGCCTGACTTTTTGCTAGAAGCTAACAACGTAGCTATGGCTGAACTTTGGCCTACTTTAGCATATCAAAATTTGCTCACTACGAACCTGTGAACCACAATCCCAAACTGGCAGTTTGATTTTCTGTGTACTGAATTGTTTACCTAAAGTAAACTTCTTTGACTTTTATGAACATCATGTCTTTTTTTTATATATTATTTTTTTCTAAAATTATACTTTAAAAAAAATCCCAATATATCGCCTTACGCACAGTATCGAAATAGTCATGTATCGTGATACGTATCATATCGCCAGATTCTTGCCAATACACAGCCCTAAACATTAACGCTCGCCAGTTGCCAAATGCGGAGGCGTGCCGACGCGCACACACACAAACACTGGCGCACACACCAGACACCAGCCACTACCTTCTGTTTACTGATAGCTAGTGTTACTCAGGCTAATTAATTAGCTAGTAAGTGGCGATTTTTGGCAGCCAGCCTTCCAAAAGAAAGCACAGTGAAATTAAATTTTAACCGATCGTTAACCGCATTGACCGACAAGCAGGGAGGCTCTCACACACTGTAGGCTTGTACCGCTGTTGATGTTTTGTGCATTGTCAGACACATGCCGCTTTTCTGAAACCACTTGCGTGACTGACACAAGTCCACTGCGGCCCGCGGCGTGTATGTCCGAGAATGTCTCCAGCGCGTCCACCTGCAGGTTGTCAGCTGTGTGTCTGCCTGGTTTACTCTCGGACGGCCGATTTAACTCACCGGTCCTCATCAATATAGTTTCACATGTCACGTAGCTCTTCACAAGTAGAAAAAAAAAGGAGCTAAAAACGCAACTGGCTGGTTCAAAGTTAGGACTAACAAGTTATTAGCAGTTAAGAAATAGGCTATATAACCTATTTCAATTTTTATCATGCAAAAGACGTTTTTTAAAACTTTGTGCAAAAAAAACGCAGTGTCCGTCGTTTTAGGTCATATCGTGCAGCCCTAGCACATGCACTTCGATATAGAATCACCGAGACAATCTACAACTAGACCTGGGCAATATCGATATTATATCGATATCGTGATATGAGACTAGATATTGTCTTAGATTTTGGATATCGTAATATCATAATATGGCTTTTATATACGTGTTGTCTTTTCCTGGTTTCAAAGGCTGCATTACAGTAAAGTGATGTACCAGACTGTTGTAACTGTTCTATTATTTGCCTTTACCCACTTAGTCATTATATCCACATTATTGATGATTATCAAAAATCTCATTCATCATCATCATCATATTCTTTATTCAGGACACACACAAATGGTCCATAGCACAATACAAAAACATAGCAAAATACAAACATTGTTTAATATTTTGTGAAAGCACCAATAGTCAACACTACAATATCGTTGCGGTATCGATAGAGGTATTTGGTCAAAAGCATCGTGATATTTGATTTTCTCCATATCGCCCAGCCCTATCTACAACACAAAAAAAACTGTTGACCCCTCTCAGCTCACAACATACTTTCCCCTACGCCACCACAAGGTTGACATTTGTGGTCTCCAGTGAAATTTCTGGACAACTATTGGATAGATTCTCATGAAATCTGGACCACCCATTTATGTTCACTGCGTTTAGTGCCAATTGTGCAAATGTTAGTATGCTAAAACGCTGAACTAAGATGGTGAACACGATAAACGTTTTGCCTGCTAAACATCAGCATGTTAGCATTGTCGTTGTAAGCATCTTAGCATGCTGATGTTAGCATTTAGCACAGAGCACCGCTATGCCCAAATATAGCATCAAAGAGCCACTAGTGTGGCTAGTGTGTTTCACCTTTGATTGGTCCCAGACCACAGCACTATCATAAATGTGTTAGTGATTGGAGCTCCCCAATCCCAATAATATAGACACTTTGTGTTTTATGTTTTCTGCAGCAGCAACAGCAGTTTCTTTGAAGCATTTAAAAAAAAAAAAAAAACGATAACCACCATGGCTATGGCTGAAAATGGATAAACATACTTGACTCAAACTCTATTACCAGGAAATCCGGTAAAGTAAAATCACAGAACAGTCCACTCCACACGGAGGTGATTTTTAGAAAGTCGTTTAGAAACACCACCGCTTAACAACAAAGATGAAGACAAAATAAAAACCACACAAATCACAAACACACCACAAATAATCACCTTGCCAAACTAACTTATAAGCAACAACCAATCAATCAAAGATGACTGGACCAATCAAACAAGCTTCTAAAAAACAAAAGGAGAGCTGACAGGATCAAGCCCTCTCATCTATTTCCCTCTCATCACCTCGCACCAATCTGAATCTTGATTTGAATGGTTCGACTGAAAACCAGAAGCTTTGAAGCATCAGTCAGCCCAGGCTCCTTTTTGCCACCCAGCCAAAGTAATGCCATATCACATTTGACACCCCAAAGACTGAGAAATTGATCCCTCAGTATGGCCATTGATCGAGTTGGGGTTTGAACACGCGCTCGGGCCTAGCATGGCGAGAAGGGTCAGGAGCGAGATGTGTGCCTGGCTCAGTTCTTTTGTTACGGGAATCGATGATCTCCCACCATGGGGAGATTAGCCCAGTCAGGTCATTTGGAGCACAGCATGAGCTTATATTATGTTATGTTTGTATATGTGCCTGTCCCCAATATGTAATTCTTCATGTTAATCTAACTCATTTTTGTGGGTCTTCTTGCAGTCATTGTGACAGCAAAATTTAGACCTCCAGGAGGGAGAACAATATCGTAAAAAGGGATCATTGGAAGGGTCGGGATATGCTCAAAAATAATTATAGCTCGTACGACGTGTTGTCCGACCACGCCGGAAGACAAAAGTGTTTATACCTCTACTCAAAGGCAGAGACGGTCATCATAGAGAGGGGGAGATATCGTTTAAATATGGGGTGACAGAAATAGTTGTGTAAAGAATGAAAAAAAAAAAAAATAGTGCTTGAGAGAGAAGTTGAAATCCTGGCTCCTTTCTCACCTCCGCACAGCTGGCCAATCACAGCGTAAAATGAGTGTGAATGTCGACTTGTCGGTTTCGGAAAGTTCCAGAAATTGTTGGACACAGCTTCATAAAAAGGTGTGGGAGGAGGGGGTGAGACTATGAGCAGAGACACGCACACACACATTTTCCCTAAGGCCAAATACTAATTTCTGTGCCATTTATCTCAAATACAAGTTCATACATTGACACTTAATATAAGAGTACAGGCATCGTCTGCAGGGAAGGGTTAGTCAAGTAAATGAGTGTTATAGAGCATGCTCTCTAATAATGTGAATGCATCTCGGAAACAGACTAGTCTCTCCAAAACAAAGATGTGGTGGTTCTTTATTGCTTAAAATCATTTTCCTTGTTGAAAATACAACTCAGAAAAAAAAAATTACATAAGTTGCCATGTTGACTCATATTCAGCATCATTGCCACACTCATGTTTACCAAACAAACGGGTTAGTGATGCTTTAAACCAAAGAAGTGTAGGGAATTAAACACAGCGTCCTGTTGACAGGATGCTGGAGTCAACAGCAACCAGCACTCCACTGTTACTGTGGTTACTGTCTAGAAGACTATTTGCATTTCACTCTTCTATTTAGAACTGTCCCCTCTTGTGAATATTTCCCATCAGTGTCCAAACCAACAATCAAAATCTGATTCAGGCAAATGGTATGATTTCTAGCCAAACTGGATTTTTGAGACCAAAACGTATATCAATATAAATATAGTTCAGCATTTTGTGAAATACAGTAATTACCTTTTTTTGCAAGGCTTTACTGGAGAAGTTTGACACCACTGATAACTGCACAGTAAACACAAGGCTACACTCAGCAGCCAGTTCACTTAGCTAAGCAAGACGACTGGAAAAAAGGGCAACAGCTAGCCTGGCTCTTTCTCAGGGTAACAAAATGTGCCTCTACTGTACCAGCAGCTCAAAATCAATTCACATTTTTAATCAACGTGCAATGTCTTGTTTAATCAGTAAAAATCTGTTTCCAAGTGCAAAAAGAAAGAAAAAAAGAAAGGCAACATAACATTATAAAAGAAACGAAAGTGAAAGCCTAGGCAGGATCCAAAGTAAAAAGAACAAAAAGCAGAAGGAATAGAGGAGAGCAGAGAGCAGAGGAGGTGGGAGCTGAAGGCTTTGGCAGGGCCAAAGCAGGCCACGAACATACCAGTGCTAAAGGGCCCAGGACAAGTGTTGCCATGTCCCCCTGAAACCACGGAGGCCGCTGGGTAATGAATAAATAAACACCCCCTCCAACCATCTAGCCTCATCCCCTTCCTGCTCTCCACATTTGGCAGCCAACACACACACACATGCATATACATTCATATACAGAAACTGGCACATGCATATAAACAATGCACACAAATGCATACATGCATGACTGCCATAGGCTTAACAGACTCACAAAGTTTTGTGCAGCAGAGTCTCTGTGATTGTGTTAGTGCATGTGCCAGTTGTGTTTTATGCATCCACCTGTCCGTGTGCCAGAGTATATTCCCTGCTTTGCCTACGTCACAACGTTCCACTGTATGCATTTTATTTGTCCATCTATATTTATCCAAGGCTGTGTGGACTGGAGACATTTGGCTGGCTAAGCCAAAGCCAGGCAGCCTAAGTACATTCCCACACCCATGCCATGTATAACCCAACTGAGAAATCGGCCACACGCCAACGTAGAGGCATGCAGCAACGCCATGTCAGAGCTTAAGAAAACAAGAGATAAGAAGCTGTGAGACTCACAGGGATGGTGCCTCGTCTCCACATCTCCAGGCCTGACAGTCAGTGAAAATATTTTCAATTATTCAACTTGGATTGGAGGAAAAGACGGCGCAAAGGCCTTTTAACATGTAACTTGTTGTGACAATGCTAAATGACCGTCACCACCTCCTCATGAAATATAGATATTTTGTTTTGTTTCTAAGTGGATTCATTTGTCATTACCAAGTTGTTGCTTCAGAAAAGGCTAAGATCCACTCCTTTTAAATGTCACGAGGAAAGTGAGAGCAAGGAAGTTGAGGAGAGATGGTGAGTGAGGGACAGATGCCGCAAACCTCTAGATATGATCTGATGAACCGCGAAACATAGAAGGAAGGCTATAGACATAAACAAACCAATGGGCTTTTGGGTTTGATTGACATGGGTTTTTAAAGGATAAGTAAAAAAAAAAATGTCAAGTCTGTAGTCATTCCTACTGTTCGTATTGATCATTTGAAGATTCCCAGTGCACTTTCAATGCAAGTGGTGGGAGACAAAATCCACAGTCCTCATTTTGTGTAAAAAATACATTTGAATCTGAAGATAATAATATGTCTGAGTTGGTCAAATAAGTAGATATCTTCTTTTTTGGTGCAAAATCCTTTCGTTTTGTTACTATCCTTCCACCACAGCTCAGAGAAGAAAATGTAATCCATTACCACTTACCAGTATTATTGCAGTGAAGCTTTGTATTGATTACATTTGATGTTTTTGACACCAAACTTTTCATGCCATGTGAATTGTAATTAAAAAGGAAAACCAGATTTATCATATCTTTGTGATGAGAAGCCTCCAAGATGCCATTTACACCAGTAAAGTTTTCCAATGACACCAGACTACTTGAATGGTTTTCAGGTGGGGTGGTGACTCTTTAAGCCAAAGTGAACCATTGTTGAGCCATTATTTTTTTTAAACTGCCAATCACGAGGCTACTAAGTTAAATAATATCCTCATATCACATTCATCTTCAGAACAACAGTAACGGGCCTTTTATTAATGTAACTGTACTGTCAATGCCAAGGTCAGAAATTAAGGGGTCTTGACCAAAACACCTTCTTGAAAGTTTAAAGAAAATGCCTGTGAAATCAAATATTAGAGGATAATCCATAATGCCCCATGAATCACCCTATAAGACGCATTGTAGTCTATGCCGAGGTGCTATGTTTTGCTAAAAAAAACTTTTTAATCAGAAAGCAAGAGATTAGATTGTCAGCTAGCAGTAAAAGAGAACACAGACTAACTCAAATCACTAAAACAGAAATGCTCACACACACACACACACACACACACACACACACACACACACACACACATCCATCAGATAGAAGATTACATGGTAACCTTGACCTGTCTGCCCATCGTAAATTACCACACAGCCTGCGCTGGCACCTCATTCTGGTGTGTTATCAGCTCGCGCCCACAACTGCCATTACACTACATTAGTGCCTTGGTGAGTCCACTGTATGTAATATAACCATGCTTTGCAATGTATATGAAATACAATTGTACTTGCAGCTTGGGTATAATTCTGTACTGAGAGGCTTTAAAGGTTAGTCACTGGGAAACCTGTAATGTTAAAGCTGCGAGCATATGCACACAATGAAATGGCAGCAGGTAATGCCAGATTCTATTGAAAATAAATTCAAGAGAAGGCCTATTACATAATCTAAATTAACAGCAGACAACAGAAATGTTAAAAAGATGCAAAGAGGAACAGGATTTAAAGCTTCTCTCTAACTCTAGTGCTTGCACTCTGATTTTTAGGTTTCCTCTAGTTTGTTCTTGAGTTTTGTTTCATAACTTTTCAGTTAACGACAGCCACCATGTCTTTATTGTAACTGATGTCACCTTAAAATATTGCTGTATGTGTTTGGAAAGTAAAACCACAGTTGCATGTTCTCACAGTACTGGGATCGTCAGCAAGATGGAAAACAACCGTTTCCAGGTCATGAAGGAAAGGAGATAATGAGAAAATAAGAGCGTAATGGGAGCCTCACTTTATGATTTAGCCTGATAAGACTGGCGCATCTTAACAACAATAAATTGTAACCCCAAGCTTTAATTGAACTTTGCAATTAAAGTGATTCAGATGCTGATCATTAGACCTGAGTACCAGCTTCACTCGCACATTCTCAATCATAACGGGCTTGCAGGTACAGTAACACAGCCAATAAGTACTCACAAAAACTGAAATGCTGAGCTTGATGCAAAAGACAAAACAATTAACGTGAAAAATATGCCTGCATGCTGCATCGATGCTCTTTGATGGGTTTATTCATCAATGTTTTGACCTCCGCTGGCATTCATTAGATAATGTTCAACATGCAATGATCAACACTTTCATCAATATAAGAATATGTGTCATTGTAATTACGTGTCAAGTTAACAAAGTAGAGGGCTTAACTTTCCAAAAGAGAGACATGAGTCATGAATTAAATGTTTGGTTCACTTTAACCTTGAGTGATTGCAGAAGACTCGCGATTGTATCGGTCTGTATTAGTACATGCATATGTGTCCCTGTCTGTCCTACACTTTATATGGATGCAAATGAGTAGCTGTTTATATGGATGCATACAGACGTGTGTGTGTGTGTGTGTGTGTGTGTGTGTGTGTGTGTGTGTGTGTGTGTGTGTGTGTGTGTGTGTGTGTGTGTGTGTGTGTGTGTGTGTGTGTGTGTGTGTGTGTGTGTGATAGCAACGTGTGTTCTCTCTGCTCTCCATGCTGCTCTGCTCCCACAGTGCCCCTGGGACCCATATGCCTCCCTGTTATTAATTCATCAGGCTTAACCATGCAACGCTTTATGACTCTGTTTGGACTGACGAACTATCACACACCCCTGTCTATCGCTCACTCTCTCTCTCTCTCTCTCTCTCTCTCTCTCAGGAACACGGTATTGAAAAACAATATCTGTCACTGGCTGCTGAACCTACACTTGCAGCTTGATGTGCCTATTGTATTGTCTGTTATATGTCCTGCCTCTTGGCCTCCATATGCATTTCGGTTGTCTCGTCAATATAGTGTGTATAGATTGTGCTCTGTCTCTGCATCGCTGCCACCAAGAGAAATTTGTGCAAGTATTGTTCTTGGTTAGTTACTTTTCCAGTTAGCAATTTTCCATCTTTGTGGCAATTTTACAGTGTCAAAACATATCTTAAAGCTGCCCTGTGATTCTGCAAGTACTCTCAAAATCACTAAATCACTCAAAAATGATTAAGCTGAATAAAAAAACAACAAAATAGAATATCTTATTACACTTAAGAGCCCCTGAGAGGGCCAAAAATAATTTCTCAGAAGGCTACAAACCTTCTTTGGGCAGCCCTGAACTCCAAAATGGAATTCACTTTACTACAACTTTGACTGTGTGGCTAATTCCCATCACGGAAACTCTTTTGGCTGAAAATACAGCTGATTGTTCATGTCCATGTTCAAAATAAACCCTTTTAAAGAAAAATCTAAACTTTCCATTGAAAAATAATCTACGAATCAATCAATGCCCTTCACGTGAATACGTCTTGATTACCATGTCTAAACCTATTCCCATCAAAGACAGAGAGAAGAGATCTGAGATTGCCGTACATCAAAAGAGTTTATCTAGCTAGTATTATGTGGCTGTAAATAGCTGCAGCAAAGCTACGAGACACACTCACTGAGAACTGAGAAAGTAGAAGTGGGGAGGGAGGAAGTAAGCAAAGAGAAGAAAGAAAGGAGGAAAAGCATTTTTCTGGCTACAGGAGCTCAAAACCAGACAATGCATTCCTCAAAAGACACAAAAATCTAAAAACAAAATAACTACATGATTTGTACAACTAATAGTAAACATTTCTCTTTCTTTTTGTGGTACAAGACTTTTGCATCTTTGCCGCTAGCCAAGTTTGATCCTCCAGTTTCTCAGAGTTAAAAGTTAATATTAGTTTTAACCATTATCACAATCAATCCCTCCACTGTTGACTATTTAATAACATCTAAAAAGGACATAAAAAAAAACATCTCCTGAAATAAAAAACTGGACTTGAATTCATCTACAGTGAACAACACAGACCAAACAAGCGATTCAATTCTGTCCATTCCACAGAACTATAATGTTTTATTATGGAGAGTTAATGTAATTTACAGGTCTAATGCTCACTTTTTGAAAAGATTGCTTTCATTCGGAATAGGTGAGGAATCTCTATTTTTTATTAGATATAAGAAACTTGACCTACTTGGTGTAAGTGACATTTCCCTTCACTTCGTCCCTCGGAGGGTAACACTAAACTTGAGGACATCCAGGGGGAGTTCTTGTCAGCTTACTACTGGGGCTATACTGCCACCCAGTGGACATGGTGTGAACACAAGTCTCTGCCATAGAGAGTGAAAGACAATCAGTATCATAGCATCATGCATAAGTTAAGAGCGTGTTCAGTCTCATGTTACAGGTTGTGTGATCAGGAGAGCGGTTCGGCGTCTCGCTTAAAAGCACTTCAGTGTTGAGTAGCCGGCTAGGTGTTGCAAGTGTTCATCATGAAGTTAAAACGTAAAGTCCACCGAGCCTGAATTATTGTTTTTATCCCCAATACGTGCAGGTCACAGAGTTTGTCAAACACATTTTTGATTGGATGTAATGTAACTCTCAGCAATTATCAGTTCAGGTTACAGGTGAAAAATGCAGGAAATATCCGATCCTGTTCAGTTTTGTTATTGTTATTGTAAACATACAAGCACAAACACTCATATACACACACTTTGTTGATGTCAGAAGCAACCCAGAATTGGTGAAACTGGATATCCCTTATGCTTCAGAAGATCTATACAAATATTTAAACGAGTAATCTGTATTTCTGCAACACACTTGCGCGCGCGCGCGCGCGCACACACACACACACACACACACACACACACACACACACACACACACATACACACACACACACACAGCAAGTGGTTCTCTTATATGTGTGTTGACAATGTCTTGTTTGATTCTTGGAGCGCTAACATTTCCCCCGCCTTAGAGCCTCAGAAAAAAAAACGATTGACAATGTTTGAAAATGGCATGACAGCGTGATTACACATATGACAGTATGCCAGTTGTCACTTCAAGAAAAGTCTGAACAAAGAGAGAAATGGGAATGCAAGAGTGAGACTCGGAGTCATTGGGAAAAAAAATGTTGAGAACGACACTCTCAATGGAGAAAAGGAGTGAGAATAACTGACAAGAGATGGAAAACAGTGATATGACATGCTTTGAATGGAAGCGCAAGAGCTGGAGAGGATACAGGATGAAACAAGAGAGGTATGAAAAGTATAATTAACTGGCTAAAATACAGGCATACAAGAAAGACAGAGAGAGACATGGGGATTTTATTCCCTCTTTTCCACAGTTGGACAACAAGATGAAGAGGCAGGAAGGAAGAAGAAGAATGAGGGTATAAGTGCAGGAGAAATCTCATTAGGAAGCACCATGACAATAAAGAACAAAGCAGAGCCACTCCCTGATGTGTGAGAGTAAATCTTGATCTCTTATCGATGAGAATACAAATTTTGTGGCAATAATTTCTGTCCGGATTTAAACCTCCACTACTTCCGCTTGAGAGTCAGTTTTTTTTTAGTTTTTCTTTTATCTTTTATCAGTTAACTCTATAATATGTAGCGTGATAAAGAGGAGGAAATAAACTGTGAAAAAGCAGATTTTGGGACAGGAAATGTAATCTGGAACAGGCACATGGCTCCCAGTGGGACAAAATATTACGGCAACGGTTTTTGGGAATCAACCTGAGCCATTACAGCAGAGCAAGCAAATCTGTCTCAAAATATATACTAGACGCTATACTTCCTCCAATTCAGCTCAGCTGGGTTGCACAACATCAACAACATACATTCTGTAAAGTGAATGTCCTAGAATATCCTCCACAAATAGAGAACTTTGATTGATTTAAATATTACTCAAGTGCTGTGATATTACATGTGATGACAACTTTTCAGTAGAAAAGCAGTGCTTTTGAAGACACCATAAATAATGTAATTACACACGGTCACAGTGAGAAGGCCAATTTGGCAACTTGATTGTAACTTGTAAATTATAAATTCATCCCTCCTACTAATCCCTCAGTTCAGTGATGCTCTCTCTCTCTCTCTCTCTCTCTCTCTCTCTCCTCTCTCTCTAAAGCAGTGGCTATGTTTGGTTTAGCTTTCTTTTAAACCATAACCTGTTTTGTAGAGCATAAAAAAATTAAAATTTCAGCTTCAGTGTCAGAAGGACGACTTTGTAGTTTCCTGCATGAAAATAACCAATACACAGTAAAGAGACAATGAGACAATACATTGTAAATTAATAGCAATTGGCTGACCATTCTTGGATTAAAGAAAAAAAGACTTTTTTCAGAACCTTCCCCTCAAGTCTTCCCCTTCCCCAAAAAGTGTTAAATTGCTATTTCAGTCCACACAACCCAGCTTTTGCCGCTCTGCAGTTCAGTGCGGCTGCTGGGTAGCGCGAATCTCTCTTTTTTTCTCTGTCTTTTTTAAAAATGAGTCCTTGGGGCGCCTGGGCAGCTCACCTGGTAGAGCGTGCGCCCATATATAGCGGTTCACTCCTCGACGCAGCGGCCGCAGGTTCGACTCCGACCTGCGGCCCTTTGCTGCATGTCATCCCCCCTCTCTCTCCTTTCATGTATTCAGCTGTCCTATAAAAATAAAGGCCTAAAATGCCCCAAAAAGAAAATAAAGTCCTGAATCAGAGAGCAAAGCCCAACTTTACTTTTAATGAAATCAAACAAAGAAAAATGTTTTCCCATCGTTTCAAAATAGACAAAAATCGATACTAGACTAACCTACTTCCTTGCCCAGGTCCTGCAATAAATATGCAGAGGAGGATAAATCACTCTGCACAAAAATCATCTGAGAAGTGTTTGATGTTTATTTGGACGTAATCACAGCGAAACAGTCATAAAGTAAGCTTTAATTAATCTCTCCCTATTGTACAATGACAGATTCAGGTAGCTACAAAACATTAGTTCTGCTGGTATACAGACAGGAATGGAGTATGCAATGTTAGCTGTTCACTGAATATGACTAGCATGTAAGGTAATTGTTATGCATTGCTCCCGGTCTGACCCAGGTAATCTTTGAATTGTCATGACCAGGGATATACCCATGTAGACTGGCTTGGTTTGAATTTCCACAAGGAGGGTTGAACCCTGATCAGACAACCCTAGCCCAACCCTGGTAGGTGGTGTGAAAGAGGTATAAGTATCCAAAAATCCACAGTGGACATTGACCAGACTGACACTATTTCCGATGTAACATCGAGGCAGATGCATAAAAGAAGTTACATTTTCTCGTTCTCCAAGGAACAAAAATCTTTTTAGCTCCTCTGGTAAACTGCTGCTATCTCTCCATTTCGTGCCCCGAGCAACCTCACTTAGAGCCTTCCCCTCCAGGGAGCTTTTTCTTGGCAAACAGGGCTGTTTATTTTACTAAAACGGGCCCCCTCACTTCAGCTGGTTTGTCTAATTAAAATGTTGCAAAAGCGTTGAGGAGTAGGTATTTTATTTAACAGCTAATTGTGCTTACGCCAGGGACTGGGATATTTTATGCATACACTTTCTAGGATCTTGGGGGAAAGAAAACACACACACACACACTCTCTCTTTCTTGCTCATTGGTGGGATGAATTTTAAACAGTCAGGAGTATCGAGTTAATCAGTGAGAATTCAGTGGGGGAATATCAGGTTGCCTTTTAACAGGGGAGGATGCATGTATGATTAACGAACAGCTCCCTACTGGACTGAACAGAATAATTGTCTTGTTTACCAACAGGTGTTTTTAATCTAGACACAGGAATTAACAATCCTTGTTTGTAAGGGCGCTCAGGGGTTGTCATGTTTGAGATGTAATGACTTGCCATTTTTCCTTGTCAACAGCTCATGTCATCCTAATTGAGCATTTTTAAGTTCATGAATTTAGAAAAGGACAAGGTGCGTTTACAAAAAGAAAATGCTTTGTTAGTGTTGTTTCTAGCGGACATTCACAAACCTAGTGTTAAGGATGTTCACTATGAGTTTATGTCAGTATATTTTTAAATACAGCCCTTAAAGGGATACGCCACCGTTTGTTGAAATAGATCACCCTAGCTGTAGATAGGTGGGCCAACGCATTTTTTTGTGCATGCATTGTTTTAGTCCGGTGCAACACCGGCAGCGCCGCCGCTAGTTAGCTTAGCATAGTGAATGGAATCCTATGTTGCCGGTTAGCATGCTGTGAGTAAAAGTGAGCCAACAAAAGACAAAAAAAAACAACCTAATGACTTGCACTGAGACAAAAAAATGCGTTGGTCCACCTATCTACAGCCAGTGTAGAGCATGATAAGCCCCATTTCAACAAACGGTGGCGTATTCCTTTAAGTTGTTGAACTGTTCACACTTAAACAGTCACACCCAAACACACAGTTGCATCTGTAAGTAAAATCACAGACTCATAAGGGGGTTGAATTCATACAATGCGTTGGTGAGGGTAGGTTGTTTTATTGCAGACAATGAAATACGATCCAGGAAGTCCAGTTGGAGTAATAGATGAATGGGTTAAAATTAGGGCTGGGCAATAAAGAGAAAATCAAACATCACGATATTCTTGACCAAATACCTCAATGTCGATACTGCGACGATATTGTATGGTTGACTATTGGTGCTTTAACAAAATGTTATTTACACAATGACATTTTTGATAAATAATCACCAGAAATGATTTAATAACTTAATGGGTAAAGGTAAATAATAGAACAGCTAGAACAGTCTGGTAAGTTCAGAAAATGACATCACTTTACTGTAATGCAGCCTGTAAACCAGGAAAAGACAACACTTATGCCATATTACGATATCCAAAATCTAAGACGATATCTAGTCTCATATCACGATATCGATATAACATCGATATATTGCCCAGCCCTAGTTAAAATACTTATCAAATGCCCCAAACATTGGGGTTTCTAATGCTCACATGCAGGATTTTACAATTAGAAAGTTATAGAGGCAAGAAAAAATTTAGAAGTATAGAAATAGTACATTCACATTACAAAGTAACCTACCAGGTTGGCCAACGCAGTGCAGCAAAAGTTGAGCTTGGTTAAAAAAGGGCCTCAGGGGCCTTGCTCAAGGGCCCCTCCGTGGTGATAATGGGGAATAGACACTTCAGTTGTTTGGTGATCAAACTGGCAACATTCACAAGCCTGCATGACTAAAATATTAAGGGCTGCAACTTATAATTATTTTAATTATCGATTTATCGTCCGATTATTTTCTTAATGAATTGGTTAATCGTTTAGTGTCCTTCATAATGTCCCAGAATCCAAGATGGCGTCTTTAAAAACGGTCCAAAACCCCAAAACATTCAAAGTACAATCATATTAACAGAGAAAAGTAGCAGCTCATTACACTGGAGAAGGTGGAACGAGAGGATGGACGGCTTTTTGCTTGATTAATGACTTGAAAAATGACTCAATGAATCCATTATCAAAATAGTTGCTGATTAATTAATTAAAAATGTATCAACTACTCTTGTCATTTAACATAATAAACATTTACTGTAGGGTTATTGTACTGAACACGGTCCATCCCTGTAGATTCCTTTCAGCAGACCTGATGCCAGTGGGAAATAAATGCATCACATTTAAATATTTGTACTCCCTGTTCTTTGGATATTCTATTAATATTGGATATATAGTCATTCTGGCAACACAAGGCCAATCCCCTTAGTTGAGCGTTATCAATATAAACTACTATCAGGATTTATTTTCCTCTAATGAGGTGTTAAAAACACTCGGGTTGTGGTATTCATTGGTTTAGGATGGTTTGGAGGAAAGTGTGAATTTGGTGAAGTTATTGAGGCAGTAAAGAAGGGCGGGCGTGGGGGGGTGGGGGGTGTCCTCAGTGAGAGTAAAGCTTAGCTTGTATTACCTTTTCACACGTCAGCCTGAAGCTGACAGGTTGCTAAAGCAAAGGTATTTTAACATCCAATTTCAACAGTTTTGTGGCACAATTGTGCAAAACTAGGGGTGAAAATGAAAACGGGGAGAGAGAGAGAGAGAGAGAGAGAGAGAGAGAAAGAGAGAGAGAGAGAGAGAGAGAGAGAGAGAGACCTAAACTTGCCAATGGATGGAGGTTCTCTCCTATGTCTTTTATTTTATCCAGAAAAAGAACCAACTGTACATCTCCCTACTGTCATTTCTCACCTATACTGAAAAGAAAAAGAAGTGGTTTTAAAAGTGCTGGATGGTATTGGTCCAAGAGATTTGTGATACAGTGGATGATTGCGAGCCACAATACCAGAGAAACGTTTTGGAGCTGCTTTCAGCTGATGTACCCCGATCACACCTGATGTAGTCTCGCTTTGCCAGAGCCTCCTCCACCGCAGTGCTGTGGAGGAAGGTCTGGCTACTCCACACAGCATTCTGGGATGGGAGAAAAACGTGCTCTGGTTTATTGGCATCTCTTTAAACCAATCACAAGCGTCTTGGGCAGTGCTAAGCACCGGGAAAAGCTGCGGTGCCGCTGCAAAATAGCCTCGGGAAGGAATTTGTTTTGGTGGAACAGGAGTCTGTTCAAAAGTTGTTTTAGTCGTGCAACAGAGTAAAACGCCCTGCACACCCCGCCAAGCCCTGTTCAAAAATCTGGATGCTCAATAAGCAGTTGCTTGCTACTCTATATAAAAAGAAAGGAAAGAATAGTCAAATATTAGTATTGAACAGCCAAATCCAATTCAACTGACAACATTTTAAATCCTAAGGACTAGAATATATGAGTAGAGAATAAGACTTAACTTAACTTAACTTTTTAACGTGTTTACAACTGTCTAAACTGCCAAGTGATCACCATGCATAATCATAACAGCAATGGAAGCATGGCGTAAGACAGAAAACAACTGGACAAAATGCTTTAAATTATTCTCTGTTTAAGTTAAGTAAAGACTACAAAGGAGCAAAATGTTATACTCTGATTTTCTTTTCTTTTTCGACCAGTGCTGATCACAAAAAGTTGATTAAACATTTAAAGGAATGATTCCACATTCATTTTTTTTGCCAAGAGTAAGATACCACTCTCATGTCTGTACAGTAAATATGTAGCTGGAGTCAGCAGCCAGTTAGCTTTTTCTTTTCATATCTAACACTAATCACTAATTTACATTTATATAAGTACACAACCTCTTTTCTGCTATTTATAATAAAATAAATCATAGTATCCACACCAGATTGAGGCTAAAATGAGAGCTATTTTTTAAAGCCCTCCTCCCCTCCAGTGAGCCTGGTACGATCCCATCCTATTTAGAAAAGGGTTAGCCAGGATTAAAGGGTGTTTTCTGTCGCTCTTATCTAGTGTTTGAGCACTTGATCACGGAGGCGTGCCCTAATCCGAACATCGATGCGGTTCCATCAACACGCTCTCCTGAAGCAACTCGCCAACAAAAGGGGATATTGGGTCTTGTTTAGATGGAGTCCCACACACACACACACACACGCAGAGAAACACACACATCCCTTTTAAAAAGGAACAGTTTCTGCTGTTGCTCGCTTTGATAGTTGATGCCAAACGTCTAATCTCATAAACTTCTGCTTGTTCTCTGTTGACGGACTCAAGATTTAAGATCTGTGAAGCGTATGTGTGTGTGTGTGTGTGTGTGTGTGTGTGTGTGTGTGTGTGTGTGTGTGTGTGTGTGTGTGTGTGTGTGTGTGTGTGTGTGTGTGGGTTTGTTTGGAAATCTAAGTGGGAGATTAAGTCAGGTTGGTTGATCATCAGTGGATTAGTTTACAGCAGGCTTTAGACAGAGATAATAAGCTTTTTATGTCAGATCTGTCATGAATAATTGCAAATGTTTGGGGCTTCTGATGTGTGTAACATGATAGACTGATCACTGATGTGATGGGGGCTTTCCATCAGTGTAGATAAGCAATCAGAAATTGTGTCATTTTTTAAAATTACTTTTAATACCATTTGGGCCCTTCAATTTGAGAGTACATCAAACATGCATCATCAACATCATTTAAAAAACAATGAATATCAGGCTCTACACCTGGGGCCTGTAGTACAAATCAAGATCAACATGCCCTGGATTTATTTCAGTTACCCAGCTTCACCAAACCTAACAACCGCGGTCCCACATAAGCTGTGTCACAACAGTGGTTAACAACTAGTTCAATCAACCCAGGGTTTCCCAATCCAGTGACGCGCGCGTTCACATAAAAGAGGCGATGTTTGCACAGCACGACCAATCGCAAACATCTACCAGAGCCGCATATTTTTCACAAGAAGAGCAAACTATAATTCTACATAAATATGAAGAACACAGACACGATTTTACAGGCAAAACGCAGGAAGGAAAGCTGGCAAAAAAAGCCGACGCTGTTATGCGTCAGACACATTTCAAACTTCTACTTCCATTTTAGCCTATTAAAAGATGTGGGAAAGAAAATGAATTAACCACAAGGTCTCAAAAAGTGCTGGACTTAGGGCAACGGTTTCAAAATGAAAGATAATAAAGCATAGATTGGTTGAATTGAACACAAAGACCATTTAAATTAGCAATTTCATTTAGGGCAAGCAGTGAACTGGGGAAAGGCGGAAATTGAGCCAAACACGGTTAACAGCAAAAGATGAGGGTTTAACAATAAAATGCACAATAAAATAATCGTGCTCTAGATTTTCATTGACAAATTGAGTATTGGTGTATTTTTCTACCTATTTCAGAGTTCATAGGCCTATGTCTATGAACAAGGCAGATATAGACAGACGGAGTATGGTCAAATGAGAAAAAAAATGACCCTCTGCTTCCCTTGTGGGCCTGCTGGCTATTTGACAGGACTGTAGATCATACTCTTGGATGAGCTGTAATTACAAGTGACTGTTCTGTGTTTCTCAGAAGTGGTCGTGCATGTGTGTGGTTGCGTGCGTGTGTGTGTGTGTGTGTGTTGAGGGGGGGGTCAGTGATGTTTTTGTTTAAATAAAAAAGGAGAAGTGTTGCGTTGGCTGTGGATTCTTTAGGAAATTGCTGTCGCACACACACGGGCTGGAGCCGGGGCCAGGCGACGGAGACAGGAGAGTCTGGCTCCCAGCACCATTACTATGCCTGCTGGAGCCACAGAGGCCAAGCTGTGTGTGAGAATGAATGTGTATTTTGATAGTACTGCAAGCTTTTGGGGGCCAAGCTGGACACAGGTTGGATATATAACTGAGGGTCTAGGTACTTGTGATAGTATTCTATTTGGGCTTAAAAAGATATAATGTTATTAAATCTTCGTCTTTTGAATCTACATCCTTTTCACAATGTATGCTTGCACTTTGTTGTTTAGGTTTGATCTCTAAAGTACATACAAGCTCTTTTTCCATCTCTCCATCTTAGTTCTTTACAGTTAATTAAGATTAAGGAGCCAAAATCAATTCTTATTGTGTGGTTGTGTCTATATTTTGATTACACAGAAAGGATTAAAATTGTATGCAGGGGGTACATGTGTACTGTGTTTTTTTTTTTACACATCACCAAAGTCCTTGTTCAGAAGGTAAAGCTATAAATCTCTGCAACGCAAACTGAAAGCTGGAGTCGCCACTCTGGAGAAAAACAGACTAAACACTGATGACCCCCAATGTTGACCTTACACACACACACACACACACACACACACACACACACACACACACACACTTTCTGACCTGCTGTCCCAATGGTTAAGTTGTGGTCTAGCTGGTGAAGCAAACCAGAGTAAAATGTCAGTTTATCATAAGAAGCCGTTAGTAATTTCATTTTCAGGATATTCGGAGGTGGGCGACCAAAAAAACACCATGTTCCTCTTAAAAACTTTTCCAGTGCATATATATATATTATATTATTGGAGCAACGTTTTTTTTCAATTAACTAATTAATTCGCTGGGTGAAAAATGCACTTTCCAAAAAAGCTCCTGCACAACTATATGACTTGCAAAAATACATTTATTATCGACCTTTTGGTACTAGATCTTCATCAGGCATTGCCTGGTCAACTTTTGACTTACTCGTCCACTCTTTTCGGCTCTAAAAAGCAAGACTAATTGGGGATTGTCCAATAATCTACTAATATTAATTTTGAATTTTCCTGTATGGCATTGACGCACTACGCAGTAAGCTCTAAAAGTGATTAATTAAATTAATAGGTTTTGGTTATATTATGTCGAAGGGGCAAAGACATTTTTTTTTTTTCCCTAATCGACATAGTTCAAGTGAGGGAGCATAAGAGATGAAATGTTGATATATGCTAAATCTGCAATTTAACGCGCATTTCTTATAGAAATACAAAGAGCTCGATCAATCATATCTGTGAAACCATTTTCATTGTTTGAGAAGGAATGAGCAGTTATGAGAGTCTCTGTCTCCCTCTGCTGGAACAGACCGGTGCAGGCAAGGCAGCAGTTTGACCGGCCTGGTAACCCAAGTCCCAGTGACTTCAATTTGCCCCCCAAACTCTACAAGAACTGTTAGATCGACCTTTGACCTGATACCACACACTGGGGCGACCTCATTTATCACCTGGATGTGGAGTGTTGTGATAGGGGGGTGTTGAGGGAGGAAGAGGGGGTTGGAGGAGTGTATATGCCAATGTTGGTTTTTAAGGGAGAGTGTGGCTTTTGGGGGTGTAAGCACTCTTGAATGGAAAGGAGGCTTTTATGTACATGTACAAAAGTTACAGACAGAGAGACGCTGTCTGGTTAGATTCTGATTGGCGGGGGGATGCAGAGAGGTCAGGGAGTCAGGACTGATGAATGTTTTGTGATACTCAGAAGGGGTCTCCATGAGGGGGGAGCACAGTGTGGTGTGGTATGAATTAGAGACAAATTGACCCCTTAAAAACCTTTGTACTTACTGTTGTGGCTAGGGCTGCTCCTGAAATGAGCAGAGAAAACGTTGTGAAAGACGTCATGCTTATAACAGAAAAGGTGCACCAACAATTTCATTTCTGTTTACTTCTGCCAATTGTTCACCTTTTTTCTTCCAATTTGGGATGCCCATTTCTCTATGCACAGCATCCTTGTCACTGCCAACTTTAAATCACCTATGCTCTGTATGCCAAATATTAACAAAGGGACACAATGAGATTTAGTTTAAAGTGCAACAGGCTTGAATGTTTCAACTAACATAAGATCGAATATGGAGTTTTTGAAAGACAAGCAAAATCTCAAGAAAAACACCAACAAATTGTGTTTTAATTACTTCTGAGTGAAAAAGACTTTGTAAAACACTGAAATTCAGTCGGTGCTACAGAAATGAAATATTGCTCGGTAAGTCCTCTAAGCTACCCCTTTACTTCCCTTTTAAACAGTTCCTCAGTTTGAGTTTTAAACAACTCCAAATCAAGAGAAACACCACTCTCTTTCTAATTAAATTAGTTTATAAAATGGATTGTTGTGATGCGGAACTTCGTCACATGCATGTAGCACACATATCAACATTAGCACTAGTAGTTGACGAATATGGGTTTTTCAATAGCCGATGCCGATATTAACAGAGCAGGGTGGCCGATATAATGTGAATATCATGTTGTTGTTGTTGTTGTTGATGTTGTTGTTGTTGTTGTTGTTGTTGTTGTTTTGGATCTAAAAAAATATATTTACAATTTAACAATTTAATAATATAACAAATAAGTTCAAAATTGGTGAATTTAAATGAACATTTATTTAACACCGTTGTTGTCTGCCTCGTCTCCGTTTAGTCTGTATTTAGTTGTCGGCTGTAACTTGCAGTTTAAACATTTCGTTGTTGTGTGGACAGCCCCTAAAAGGCTAAACCGTTACACTTGCTTACTGTCCCACAACCATCCAAATGACAAATCTGATAAATGTTTTACTTGTCAGGAGTAGGAGTGGGTGCTGGGGAGTTTTTCGAGCCCTGTAAGCTAGTTTAGCTGGTTGAAGGATTGCTACCGTGACGCTAACGTATGCCCGTATAATGGTGAAATTGACACAATGGGAAGCGCTAACTTCGTTCTACAGCAGCCACACTCACCAGGCTGACTGCAGATATATCTACAGACACTTTTTGTTAATCAGCCTCATCAGCGCAGGTATTGGCCGATGCAGATGATCTCAAAATGGCAATATAGGCCCGATGAATCAGTCGGCCAATCACTAATTAGTACACACACAAACATAAATGCTCCCATTAAGTGAGTGCTGAATGCTAGGTTTGTCTGAAATGCTAAGATGCTAAATTGTTTCACCCACCAGGACAACAAAATGCTAACATTAATGAACACACCACATATTTCAAAGCAGCCACAGCAGTTACGCACAGGAATAACACTACAATGGAGAGTAAAAACTACTAGTGAGAGGGAGAAAGTAAGTATGACAGAGGTATGCACATTCCCCAGAAGTGACAAGCGAAAACTAGCAGCCCTTTTTCAACAAATTTTGACATGTCCCAGTAGAAAAAAGCACAGCTGCAAATAATGAATTGAATGATGGCGGAATTCCATTGTGCATGCTTGCTCACAGTCACAGCTTACTAGGACACTGGAAATGAACATAACCATGTTGGTGAGATTAGTAACATCTGTGCTTTTCCTACAATGACAAGTCAAAATGTCAGACAGACAAAACCCAACCAAGGTTAGTCCTCATGATATCTATATACATAGGCCTATATACATAGATACATGATATTCTGCCAAACCTAAAACTTTTAGAGCAACCAATTCACTTAGCTTCCCTACTTTGGATCTATAGGCTTATAATGAAGACCTAGAACCAAGACATATCTTAAAGAAATCAAATTAAATGGCCTTAAAGTGCACGGTGGCAGTAATAAGAAGTTCTTACAGGATATAATAGGTAATTAAAAAAAACTCTTGGATCGTGCTATGTGTGTGTATACAGCTACAATGTAAACCAATCTAAAATATACTGTAACTTAGGCTATATAAAGTTGCAACTAATAATTATTTTCTCTTTTGATGAATCATTTGGTAAGTTGTAGCCTATTATTCGTGGATTTAATCTTCTCGTCTGTAAAATAGTGAAAAACGTCCATCACAATTTCTCAGAGCCCAAACTTGTTTTGTCCGAACAAAGGTCCAAAACTCGATAGATAAACTAGGTAAGATATTCAATTTGCAGTGATTAAAAAACAGAAAAAGTAGCAAATCCTCACATTTGAAAACTGGACTCAGTGAATGTGTTGCATGTTTACCCTTCTTGATAAGCTGAACGACTAAAACAATAAATCAATGTTGTTAATATGGCCTTATAATGTAACACTGCACTGTGAACTGTGACAAATTAAAGATGGAACTATCTTACCTTAAGTAGATTGTAGCACCCCCGCGTGTAGTCTCCAGCTGAAGCTAGTCCAGCTCATTGGCAAGTAGGCTTAGTTAGCTTTAGCTCATTTAGCTTTCCAACAGCAAGCCAAAACCCAGTACACCTGTAAAAACGGGGAAGGGGAATATTTAGGCCTACGTTACAGTGTGGCATATATTAAAGCCTGATATCTAGAGCAATTTTATTATAGATGGCGAGTTTTTATCATGTGTGTTGATACCATATGTGTATATGTATGTATAATACTCCGTCAACCCCACCTGCCACACTTTCCGATTGATGTTGACCAAACCATGACGCAACATTTCTACCGATTAAACGCATGTAGGCCGAGCCCGCCTGTATGGAAAAAAAGGGAAACTTGTTATCAGTGTCTGTGAAAAAGTTGTAAAAGATGACATACTTGAACTTAATTGTTCATTTGCACTTTTGGAAAAAGGGTAAATAGCACAGTAGGCCTAGCTACCATTATCACCAAAGTGCTTATGAATCATCACATTTACTGTATTGGTGACTCTTTATATACAGTCTATGATCGGTCGGTGACTAGACGAATGATTCATTAAAGTTGGTGATAAGTTGTAAAAAATAAAAAAATAATAAAAAATAAAAGTATGGCGCACCTGCACCATAGACCATTGACATATATATAATGGACCAATAGATCCTGTTGCTCTGGACGGAGACCAGTGAAGGCTATTAGAAGCACTTTTCCGGTGATCTCTTGCTTTACTGCGCAGCCTCCAACTGACAGAGACAACGTAAATGTGACGTGAGCAACATGTCTGAAAGTTGTAAGTCTTCTGTTAGCTGTGCCAAGAGAAATCTCAATCATTCCCAATCTTGCAGAGACGGAGAGCGTAGGTATATGTAAGGAGATAACATAGGCACAGGCTAAGTATTGCTAACTAAAATGCTAGTTAACATTAGTAATTAAACCTAAACAGCTAACGTAAGTCGAAACTGCCTGCGAGCTTCTCCTGTACTATACGGTAATTCCTCTACTGTGCGACAGTATGTCACTTGGTTATGACACAATCGTTAGCCTATTTTTACAAAAATGTCTGCTACAGAGCCATAACGTGAGATACAAGGTAATGGAGCCTTTTATACATTCTCGTGTTTCTTTAGAAATAAACAATGGACAAATAGAGTCTTTAAACGCTTCAGATGTAAAGTTATTTGCTGTCAAAGTGACGTCAAAATTAATGGCAGTCAATGGAATGCTAACGGCGGGTGATCACTTATTAGCATCAAAATGGTGCCATAGGAGCTACGCATTCCAGACGCTCGCTTACCCCCTTGGTATGGCCTGCACGCAATATTACGAATCCCACGCCAAGACCCGCCCTACGAAGCAGCTCGATTGGTTGGGGTTAGGCATTTCACCTCGAGTGGTTAAGGTTAGGTTAGGGGATTGGTCGGGGAATAGGACCTGAACAAATGGGGTTACGTTACCTTGCGTTCTCATGGACACCTGGCCAATAAATGCTATTGAAGGGCGGGTCTTGGCATGGCCATAGTGGGATGTGTAATATCGCCGCCTGCACACAATAGGGAACTGTCCCAATACCAACACCGGCGATCTTGAACATCTCAAGTAGCCTACTCGTTCACGCGCCGCCTGGTGGTAGACAAGTGTGTCCCAGGTATGAATTAAAGCCTTGTACCTTTCTTAAAGGTACAATATGTAACATTTCTGCATTAAAATGTCTAACAACGACTATACTGTACCTCTGTTATATATTTTGTTGAGTTGTGTACTTACACTATCCTAAATGTGTCCAACAACGTTCAAACCCAGATAAAGCTGTTATTTTATTTTAATGACACATAACCTTTGACCCCTGTGAGAAACATCTGTGTGTGTGTGTGTGTGTGTGTGTGTGTGTGTGTGTGTGTGTGTGTGTGTGTGTGTGTGTGTTTGTTTCTGTGTGTAGAAACACACACTCTAGCAGAACTTCTACAGGTGGTTATCACATATTAACAATATGTTGATGATACTAATAATATTGGATATCTGACACTGTCAAGATAAATATTAAATATATACTTTTATCAAATGTTCTAAAAAAAATTTCGACGGAACACATTTAAAATAATAATTCATGTTATGTCTCTATTATGTATAGTGGATCCACATGCTTTTAGAAAATTTGATTTAATTTCTTTATGAATGGTATTACTCCTCTCAGCTGTCAGCTGGAGAGGTGCCAGTTCACCTGCAGGGCCCTTGAGCAAGGCACCGGACCACTGCTCGAGGTTCATTGGCAGACCCCTCGCTCTGCCATCTCTCCATTAATGCATGTATAGGTCCTGTTTGTGCATGTGTGTGTATTTTGGGCCTGTCTGTAATATGTAATACCAACAGAGTGAAAAAATTAAATTTCCCCCTTGGGGATCAATAAAGTGTCTTCTACTTCTGATTGTAACTGTAATACTGTATGCTTGATCCTACTTATTTGTGACTTACTTTGTCTTATTCTTAACCCTATGGGAGGGACTTGTGGGTTTAAAAGGCCACCTGAAATTAAGAAGTCTGTTCTGTCTCGAGTTACACTTCAGCTTTTATCTATTTTCTACGCCTTCAAGATCTCCTCCAGACAAACATATAAAAAAATCTAAAAAATAATTTGTGTCTGATATGATTTTCCACAATAAAAATCAAATGTTGAAAACGTTGTCAAAGCACACCCACTTCCCTTCTCCTTCATTAAAAACAATGATGAGCATGCAAATATCTTTAACTTCAACAGTTGACCTGCTATGCTGTTTTCTGCTTCCCTAAAAAGTCAGTTTTCAGTGTATGTGCACTGGAGGTCACACAAAGTAACTAACTATAGCAAGGCACTTTTTTGAGTGAAGGGGAATATTTTAGAAGAACTAAGGTTGTTTTTTGGTCACAAAGTATTTGTTATTATTGTTCATGATATTATTATTTTGATTTCTAGGGGGCCATTATTGAAGACACTGCAGCAATTATGTTATGTGATATTACTGTAAAATTGGGATATTATGAATATCTGTCTCACAGAGCTGGGGAACCGAAAAATGAGACTGAAGTTGTAGTGTTTACTCCAGTGATGACGAATGGGAGGCTGACTTTGTGTGTGTAGACTTATTAACATTTCATATACACAAGGGAGCTTTGGATGAATGGCCCTTCAATACCCTGAGGGGAAATATCTTCTGCATGAAGTACATACAGAATATAAAGCAAATATTAGGACAGCATAAGGATACAAAAATAACACACACACACACACACACACACACACACACACTGACAGAAACCAGACATAGTTAAAAAACTTAGTACTTAGTAGTACTTTTTATGGTAACAAAGACAGTTCTCAAACAGAAAATGCTACTTAATAATGCTACTTTGATAATTAAATAGCATTTACCATGTTTTTTAGTTCACATACTAAATGCCAAAATCAATTCCTAGTCAAAAACAGGTTTAGCTATCCAAAAAGGAACATCAACAACATTTTGAAATGGAGTAAACTAATGTGCCTTCTCATTTTAACTTTATACCTTGTTTTATAAACTGTAACAATGATAATAACTTGTACATGTACACCTGAAGGTTTACCCGATATGGGACACAGTGAAACTGGACGTTTCATTACAAAAAAAGTCTGGGTTTACTATTGGTATATACTAATGGTGTGCATGTATATTAATGTTTATCTGTTTCTTAGCATCTAAAACAATATAGGTTGGTAGCGTGAGAAAACATTTTCCTTTAATTCCAGTTCATCATTTAAAAAGGAGACTTCAGACTGGCTTTAGTCTGAATTTTCACATTTAAACCACACGGTGGCAGCCTAGACCCCAAATAATTGCTTATGGGTGATGTCATGATTTCTCAAATTACAAAAATGTCCATTTACTAGGAAAGATAATGTAAAACGTAAATGTCTGGTTGCAGTCTACAAGGTTGCACTTTTATAAATGATGCTAAATTAAAAGTTATGCCTTGTAAAACAAGTTTGGGCATTATCACCTGCTTCAAAGTTGACTGATAACTCCAACATGCAGATCGACAGACAGGACCAGGCATTCTCCAAATGTTTCTGGAGACAAAAATCAAATGGACCAAGCCATGTAAAATGTTAAACTGTGTAGGACACAAAATCTGTTGTTTTTACAGCAACTACCAGCTGATGGAGAGATGTCAGAGTGAGGGGGCCTTGCTCAAGAGCACCTTGGCAGTGCCCAGGAGGTGAACTGGCATCTCTCCAGCTACCAGTCCACGCTCCGTACTTTCGGTCTGTACGGGGATTTAAACAGGTTCCCAACCCAACTCCCTACGGACTGTCGCGGTAACAGTGTGTAAACAATAAACTATGTCATGTTCAAATCGCTGATGTACAGGTATATCATTATCAAATAACTTTCATGAGACGAAAGCTATTATGGGCTACTTATTATAATGGTTTTATTAAAAACAAAAAAAAGCTTAATTTGTATGTTAAAAATAAAAAGTACTGGTGCCCCTGAAAACAGCAGTTTAATGATTTATTTTTATTTTTTTAAAAGGAGTTACAGTATTATTGTTATACTGTTGTCCTACGGTCAAACCCTTTACTTCTAACATGTAGGGCGTAGGGAACACCAGCTGAGGGCGCTACACGACCACAGTTTCAAACTAAGATGTGTTGATTTTTCGCAGGCTAGTTTACTTCACAAAGACAATAAGAGATTACACACAGCTGCTACGGATTACCTGAGAGGCTCTCACAGATATAGTTGTAAAAAGTTAACAAGATTAACTAGAAAATCCCTTTAATCTTTTTTGTTTCATCAGACGTGCATTTGGAATTGACGAAGACAAATCTTAGTTGTTGTTTTTTTTTCCGTTTATTCAATGAAATGATCATTCAATCTATACTATTTTATTAGCAAAATAACTCCAAGTGACAAGCAATGTGTGCCTTTGGCATTGTTTGTGATGTATAGGCTACCTATAGTAACCTCATTTATAATCTAACACACTGAGTGGCGAGTTTACAGTGACCACCTCACTGTATTTTTATTTCCTATGAAATATCTATAATATCCCAAAAGGATATTATCTTATATGTAGGCTATTATAAGGATATGAACTGGATATGTCAATTTGAGAAAAAAGGTGACGTCCGGATTTGAAATCAAGGATCCGTGGAAGAGAAAGGGGGGAAGGGGGCGGGGGTCATTTATCAAGGGCCCCTATGGCTTGCAGCCATCGTTGGCCCTCCACCAAAATGTAGATCGACGTCACCGCTTCCGCCCTGAATCCCCCTCCTCCCCCCTCTCCCTCCCCCGGCGTCGTTGGAGCTGCTCGGCTGCCTGCAATCCAACATGGAGTAGAGAGAGATGGGGCTCTAGCGGGGCCACCCCTCGGTAACAACAGCGACGACGCGCTTTTTACGCACAACTGGAACCTAAGTCGTCGGTGAAAACATGCGCCTTAGGATTTAAAACGGAGTGTGTGCCTTGTGTGTTCGTTCGTGCGTGTGTGTGTGTGTTTGGGGAGGGGGGGAGCGAAGAGAAGAGCTGGATTCTGCTACTAAATTGTCTGTATAGGCTACGTTACCTACTGAAGGCGATGGGGTATTAAAAAAGGTAGGCTATAAGAAAGGTGCATTTGCGATCCAGAAGAAACTGGGTGTCTTCGGGGGGAAATAGGGGGAAAGTGAGGAAAAAGAAGACGAGAGGCTCAGCCAGTCGAAGGCAAAGCCAAAGAGCCGACACTCGCACAAAGGCGCAGGGGGATTTATGCGGAATTGGAGACAGAATCGGAGGAGCAGCGGTGAAAGAATGACGAGCGAAAAGTATGCAACCGCCGTGGTACATTACCTGAGGTGAAACGAGAAAATGATAGAAGAAACACACCCAAACGAGTAAGTACTGTGGCTCAGATATTTCTCTATCAATCTCTCTTTTTTCGCTTCTCCCAGTGCCTACAAGTTGGAGATGACTGGGGCAAGTTGGTGGAATGTGCAGCCTATAACACTCCAGCTACAAAGCTGGTTTTCATGTATGATTTGCATTTATTGTATTCTCCCGATAGTATTTTGGTGCCGCTGCGAAGTAGCATGATGCATTGACAGTGCTATAGAAAAAGGGTTTTTTAGGGCCCCCACCTTGATGTAGACTAGTCTCGAGAAGGCAAGAGAGAAAGAAGAGGAGTAGGAGGAGGAGGAGGGGAATAAGCGTGGGTGGATCGGAAACATTTTCTGAAAGGATCTGAAGCGAGAGAGCAGGCCCTGTTGCAGCGTAACTTAGAAACTCAAACACGCCCCGAAGTTACCTTTCATAAATACACAAACAGCAGCGAGCTCACGCACCTCCTTGTTTGTGCAGTAAAAAAAGAACAACCCGACGGCGTTTACAGAGGTAATTTCGAATCGTTATTTGGCCACATCTGTGTGTTTGCTTCCAACCGAAGGGGGAAGTCTCACAGGATATGAGATATCCGATATGCCTCATCCGCCATCTCTTTCTCAATCGCCCTCATTTGCATAGCCTACCGCGCTCCATTCATAAAAAAAAAATAAAAAAAAATACCTATTGTAAATGACTTTTCCTGAAAAAAAAAATACGCATCCGTGTCTCTTTTGATTCGAACCTCGTAAGCTCTGACAGACAGACCCGTGGGTCGTGCTGTTGCGTCCTGCAGCTAATATAGAGACGTAGGCTACAATGTGTAGGCCCACCGACCTGTTTAAACGGCACCCGGCCTATTTGGAAGCGCTTGAAGCTTAAAATTAGCTTCGCCGAGAAGGAACTGTAGCCTATCTTAATCTGAATTAGGCTACTAAATTTATTAATGGCAGGTGGCATAGCGCTTTCAGCCTTTTTTTATGTGAACATTATCAAAACAAACACGAATAGACCACCAGGTTTAAACACGGGCAGATGGTGTTTTTCCAATGTAGGTATGCAGACGAGCAGTTGCCAAAATCAATCTCTTGGAGGCTCGAATGAAAATGTGCAGACATTTGAGCAGGCGTGCCAGAACCATTTAAATTATGGGCTCCCAGTTTGCTTTTTTTTTTTTTTCGTTTTTTTACAACTGCATTAGCCTATATCGACAACTCCTGTCTCTGCCAGAGTCAGACTAACGTTACACGGGGCTGTGCTCGGTAGGAATGTCTGCCTTGCAGATCTCTGTCGGCGGGGGTGGAAGGGCGAAGGGCACTAGGGGATGTTTGCGCTGCTGTGGCGTGACGCAGTCTCATTCATAAAAGCCCTCTAACCTTCAGCGCGTCCCCATTCATGCCTGATGGCCGTACTCCGCTCTGTGAAGCCAGCGAACAGCGACTCGGTCTGTCTCTCCTCGGTTACACCACGGGTGTATTAAGAGAACGGGTTACACGGACAGACGGGAGAAAAGGGGCTGAAACCGAGCCCCAGTGCCTCTCATGTGTTAGCTAGGCTACTGCTAGCACTGCAGACTGTAATGAGAGACCCAAACTGGGGCTAGCTGCAACCACGTTACGTTAGGAGATTGTTAGAACCAACCTGAATTCACTCTTTAGGTGTCTTGTACAGTCTGAAACGGTTTAAACGTCCCCCGGGTTCCTCCCTGACAGTAGCTAGATACACATTTATGGCCTTTTCTGAGTCATATATTTCTAAACAAACAGTTGCGTTAACCCCATTGACATTATATAAAAAGTTAACCCTGAATTTAAAACTGCCCCTCACTTCCGGGCGAAGAAGCGTTTCTATGGTGATGACGTGTGGTTCTTTTCTCATGACGACGTGTGCAAATTTCAAAATCAATTTATATATTTATTTTTTTAAGAATTGGTTAAAAAAAATCTTTCCATAGATCTGTCAAACACGTTCCAAAACATTTCATTTCAACATTTCAAAAACATGTAGGCCTACTCAGTTTAATTTCCTTTTCATAGTTATTAGCCATCAGTTAGCCTACTGTTAAATGTAACTTAAGCTGATATCTTAAGTCTTCTGCAAATTGAAGTTTAATAAATGCTAGTATCTACAGTAGAAATTAATTTTAATTAGTGCTGATGCCAACTCTTGACTGACCGGTGTCAATTTATCTTTGGATTCTCATTTGCTAACGTTTATCCAGACTGGGTTGACCTAAAACATCCAACAGCTGCAGATCTGTATTCCTATCTAAATGAATACATTTTACAAAGTCGCCTATCATTTACCTGCTGTGTCATGTCACTTAGCTACGCCAGCTAACCTGAGATTGCTAAGCAGAAGAGTATTGAACTGTTTGGTTTCAAAACTGTAATGTGCAACTGTAAATTATAATGGGAAAAGAACACTTGGCATACTGTTTTTTAAATGTAGGCTATTTCAGTTGCAGTGGTACACAATGTTCAGTTTAGGTTTATCTATTATTATTATTATTATTCATTTGGCATTGTAGGAGTAGATTTCAACAATATTTCTATTCTCTGTAAAATGTAATAGTAACCTATTGGTGCTACTAAATGCTGCATCATACAAAAGCGTTTATTGTCTTATTACCGGAAGAAATTGAATCATTGTGCAGTTATCTGCTAGTTTGTGTGTTGTCTGTGTGTGTGGGTTTCTTATCAGAAGTAAATCCGTTTTATGAGATTAAGGCAGGGTCAGGAAATAAAAGACACACCTTTTATACATTTTGTGTCATGTTAAAAGGTGCAGCAGTGTACCTTTCCTCTGATTATGTAGCCTTTGTCACAGATATTTCACAACCTCTCTTACTTCTTAAGGGGTTAATTGTGTCTGTATAGTGGACTTTTTTTCTGATGATGCCTGCTATGGAGATTGGTCCATTGAGCAGTTGAGGCCATCAGATTTGGTGTGTCAGTTTTGCAATGTGATTACAGGCACGTACACTCGTACGTATTGTTTGTGAGGGCCTTTTGTTGACTACATGTCCTGAACTAAATTATAACCTCTGCCATCATGTCCTCAATTTGGAGCATGGACCTTGCTCTTTGCCCTGTCCTTCTGAGGGCATTTATTACCTTTTTTTTTATTTTTATAGAAGTACAAAATCTGTCTTGCACACACACACACACATGCTGTAGAGTCACAACACAAGCAGAGGATGTATTGATCTGGTGTGTACCGCTGCAGGGTCAGCATGTGCACTGTCAGGAGATGCCCAGTGACATTCAGCTAAGGTCAACGTAGCAAACGAAATATAATCCATCCCTGAACTAAAAGCACTCATCAACTGGCAAACACAGCAGTGAGGAGTTAGCAGGTCTGCAGGTTTCCTCAGCAGAACTGTTCTGTTCCTCTCGTATATTTTTCTACGTTGGCGGCATTTGATATTGAGACTATAATAAACTTGACAGGTGTGGAATTTGGAACAATAGAACAAAACGATGCATAATTGGCAGAAAAAAACTTGCTATCATAAAGCTGCATCTACATTGGAGCATCATTCAACTACGTAGCAATTGCACATTTTGTTAAAGGAATAATCCATCCATAGATACATGTGACACTGTTATAAAAGTCACTGTGTTGAAAGTGATTTACTTTTCCTGTTGTACCCATTTGCCCTCAATCTCTTATTTTGCTAAAGGGATTTCCTACATTTCCACAATACAATAGCAAGCCGGAGGACCTGGATGTGTTGCATTCATCTGTAAGTTGTACATATATGTGGGGGAAAAGGATTGCAATATGGGCTAAAGAGGGTGGGGTTTTTTTGTACTCAAAAAGCGAGGCCCCCTTACCTCAAATACAACATGTGTTGGAGCTGCATTGCATTCTGGTCTTTTGAGGCTGCAAGAAGTGTACAAAATGTTTTTTTCTGTCTCTTCTGAAATGATCCTGAGAGACTCAGGTTCATGTTTTAGATATAAATAAAATATAAATATTTTGTCAGACTCTATTTGTGGCTTGCTAACACAGTATTTGTTTTATGAATAGTTACATTTATGTATTACAATTACAATCTGCTGAAAAAAGAAATATATGACAAGCAAAAATAAGCCAGTATTATCTTAATAACAGATACAATCTATGAGAGAGGATGTATCTGGATGTGTGTATGTATGTAGATAGATAGATAGATAGATAGATAGATAGATAGATAGATAGATAGATGTGGATCCCAATATAATTAGCCTAACTAATGATGTAAGTGTAACATAAAACACACACACAAAGCAAATATGGCTACATATTCCATGTCCACAAATGAACTTCCTTTGCATTTTTTCCTCTCTTTCTCTGTACTCCCTCTACATACATACATATACATACACACACACACACACACAGACAGACACGCACGCACATCATGTGGAAGAGATCCTTGTTCACAGAGTTTCCTGTGTTTTACAGAGAAGCTCATCACTGGTTGCTATCCGGAGCCTTTATATAATGGCCAGAGCTGTTTATATCTTGAGACCAAACAATGGACCCGGATTGTTTGCCTGTTTTTTTTTTTTTTTTTAACTAATCTCTGCTCATCAGCTGACTGGATGACCAATATTATAATAACTTGAGTTTTCATTCATTTCACTCACAATGTGTTTTCCCCCTGTCACACCAAGTATACAACAATCCACTGTTGCTGGTTATTGAAGACTCACATTCTTTTCAGCTCGTCAGTGAATAAACTCTGTGAACTTCACTTATTCAGTAACCAGTGCAGGTTACCTTTGACATCATAGTACCCAGACGATTTGGCATAAATCAACACATATAGTTCAGTTGCATGTGCATGTAATGTGTGTGCTTATGTAGACAAATACTGTTGTTCTGGCTGATTTCTAAAAAGAGCGATGAGACAGTAACATAGCTCTTATAATTTAGCTTATTATTTCTCCAAATATGACATTTAAAAGGAAAGCGGATCATTTTGTAAGACACATTTTAAAGTTAATCTTTAAAATGCCCAAATCGGTTTTGTGTGTGATGACTTGGTTGACCGTATTTGAAACTATTTTGCTGTGCAGGCTAAAGAGTTTGTTCCTGTTAGATACATACAAGGCAGTCTCAGGCCACATCCACACGTACCAAAAAGATTTTTTCCCCCCGTCTTCCCTGGCATAATTTCAAGAATGTTTGCGTCCAAAAGGATCCATTTAATGACTCAACGCGCTACTTCATATTCCAGGCCTATAGGTGGCGCTGTTTCTGCTACAGAAATTCAAACGGAGAAGAAGAGGTGGAGCATTCGCAAAAAGCTTGCGCATAAAGCTTGCGCGCTGTATACAAACGGACAGTAGAAAAAGACCAAACAGCCCTAGTAATCCTAATAGGCTCAATATCTTCTCCAGCAGGAACACAAGCATGTAGTCCGCCATTGTTGTAGTTATGAGACGTCGTCGCGGGATGAGAGGTCGAAGGGTGTGGCGATGACATCATCGATACGCAAGTATGCGTCTTCGCCGAAGACGCAAGGGCGGCGTTTTCGAATTTTTTCACCCTGGGACCAGGTTTCAAAAAAGTGTCTCTTCAGGCAGTGCGTTCACAGGATTCGTTTGGACGATCGGCCAAAACGATGCAAAACGTCCGTTTACGCCAAAAAGCGTTTCCGTGCGCATGGCCCCTCAGTCCTTCCCTTTCTTGGTTTATGTTTAGTCACTCTTCCACAGCTTCGGATTTTTGGTGATCTCACTTACACAAAAGGTTTGTGCCCCCCTTTAAACAGTACTCTCATTTTGTGTTTTAATGCAGAGATTCACAGTCATTTGAAGTTATGTCAGACGGATGCTTCTTGGAAACTGGATGTTTTCATGTTAACAAAACTATTCATACAATACATAATGGAGAAAGACTACAGGTTATTCAAAACTAGCCACAAATAGCATCAGGAAACGTTGCAGCCCATCACGTGTAGTGGTAAATATACCAGCATATTTAGACAAGGGAAGCCCTAAGAGAACCGTGTTCCTAGTGTTCATTATGCAAATAATTTCCAGTTCGTTTGGTGCCCTGGAGCTGGACCACAGGCCATCCAATTACAAGATAAACCAGTGACATCTGACAGTTTATGTTAACGAAAACTACCTGATTAAACACACCAAGGTTGACATTTTGATGGTTGTCGATCACGGATGCAGAGCGCATTATAGAAAGCCCCTCATCACTTGATTTAAAGCGGTAAGCCTACAGTATAAGAGGATATGAAGCATTATAGAGGGTTTTGTTTGGCTTTTCAGTCACTTGTAAGAGGTTTAGAACCAATTAGCTTATTTTCAGTACGGTTTCCTCCTCATTAGAGATGGAGGGGGTGCAGAGGCCCCTCAAGGATGAGTTAAAGAGATGAATAACCATGATTAGGTCTGAACTTGCGTTTGCGATTTGGGTATGGGAAGTTATCTTCACACCAGTAGCCTGAGTCCCGTGCTGCCCAGACCGACATGGGAGTGTTCCATATAACTGTGGCTGGTTGACAGGAAGCCGATCAAACTTCCCCTCAGGAGCTTACAGGGTCACTAGTTCTGAACACACACACACACACACACCACACTCTCTCTATTCCTCTCTTTTACATCCCCACAGTGAAATGAAACTAAATGAAATTGTCTTTGCAAAGTTTTAGGCTAATTCATATATATAACTAAAATTTCACAAATATTTGTTATTTGTATTTAATTGGCCTAACTTTCTCAAAATCTGCTTGTTTTTTTATTTTACTATTATATAACACATTTTACCCACACTTTTGATCGGTTCCTCCTCTTTGTCCCTTCAAAAAATACTGATGCTGATACAAACCTTGAATACATAGAATTGGAGTTTTATATTTGAAATATTCAATAAGTTGTAAGTAATAAGAAATTCTGTATTCTCACCCTCAAATACATAGGCATTTATTTTACTTTATTTATTTTACATGTATTTTATCTAAACTGTTTGTAACAAGTGCTGGAACTTTTTTAGCAGGAGGTAGAAATAAAAGGAGGAGGGGGGAGACAATCCAAAGTATTTTTTCAATGATTTAATGAATCACGTTGAAATAGATCAAGTAAGGCCTTACACATGCTAATAGAATTTAAACAATAGTCTAAAAAATCCAGATATTAAATTATGATGTGAAACAGAGAAAATCAGCAAAATCTTTTTTTCCCTTTCTTTTTTTTATTTGATAAACAACATTTAATCAACTCTATATTTCTGCACTATGTGTCATTGCTGTTGTCTGTTCAAAAAAGGCGATGTTGTGCACATCCATGTAGTTGCTGGAGCAGGACAAAAAAGTGAATGTTCAAAGAAGGTGAAGTCTGCACAACAGCTTAATTCTACAGAAAAATAATTTAATAGTGCCAAAAAGGCACACCGTGTGCTTTATTTGAACTATTAAAGTATTTTCCAGAGCATCACTGCTGTTGTCTGCACCAGGAGTTGCTGAGAAACACTGTTCAGTGCATCAAAAGTACAAATCAATAATTAAATAATTCTGATTGTGAAGCACCTTTGAGTCGCTCCCTGATCGTTGCCGACTAGGCATGTGGTGTGTGGGTGGGTGGTTCTGTTGATCAGGCAGAGGTGCGGCCAGTCATTCCTTATCAGAGGAAGTATAGCCGCCCTTATCACACATGGCTGGGCTGCCCTCACTGGCCCTTTTATCTGTCACACATGAGCTGGATTCCAGACCTGATAACCAGACTGCTCCCCAGCCCCCTTTTACATTTTTATTGCAAAATTGTTAGACACAGACCATGTCAGGTATTTACAGGGTCCATCTCACTAAGTAGCACCCCTAATAGTATATGTTCTAAAAGAATGTCTTCAAAAAGTTATGTGTTCCAGCTCTAATTTTGTGGTGTTTTGATTGTAAATATGAACAGAATGTGGGTGCTGACATGGCTTACAGGCAAATAAATTTAACAAATGGAACTAACAGTTTATTGATGGTGCACCTATGTGGCTTGGCAGGGAATCAACAGGTGTGTACTCCACCCACAGCTCATTTCCTCCATTATGAAATGGACTTGTTTGCAAGGTGTGGACCAGGGATAGAAAGAGAAAGTGTAGAATCGATGCTTCAAATACAGCAGCGCTACAATAACCATGTGAAACGCAGAAACTAAGACCTCTAGTACAAGTTTGTGAAGTGTTTGCACCTCATTTACAGAGCATATGGAGACAATAAATTTGCTAAGTTAAGCTACTGCAGCAGATACAGGTTTAATTCAACTGCAAAGTTTGCTTATTGGTTTCACATTACAGCCAAGATTAAGAAATGCCACTGAATATCCCCTTTCTTAAATTCTGCCTTTGTTAAAGCGGCTATAGTGAAAACTTTAGATTAGCAATGGATGACATGACTTAGAGAAAGGGGTCACATAGGACAGCTGGTTTTCGGTGTATACGCTCTAAAAAGCCCCCTGTATGCCACCTGCAGAGCACCAAAGTACAGATTGACAAAGTTAGTGACTAGCTGGTGAACATAGTAGCAAGATATTTCCCTCAGGAGTTGGTGGAGACCAAAGCGGAGCTGAAAGCACAGTCAATATTTGATTTTAATTAACCAAGTGACACGTTATTTTAGTTAGTCGTATCAATTAGACACGACTCCAAATGAATGCTAATGTTGCTCTGTGTCTGCTGGATGTGTAAGTAGGCAACACGTAAGACATAACAATTTTACGAGGTGGTAATATATCAGTGACGTGGTAATACATCACTGTACTGTAACTCTGTATTATTATATTGAATGCCGCCTCCACTAGCTGGGGGAGCTTGTGAGTCAGGTTGGGAGGAAGTCAGCAGACAGTAAATCAGAAATGTGGCCTTAAGACACAAAAACATTCACAACACATTGGCCACCAACAGGCAACAGTATACAGTATTGTGGTATAGTGAAAGAGGTTGTGCAGCTACAGTGTAGTGCCTGTCTTTTAAAGGAACACAGCGACTTATTGGGAATTTAGCTTATTCACCATAACCCCCAGAGTAAGACAAGTCAATACATACTCTTCTCATCTCTGTGCGTGCTGTAACGCTGTCTGATGGCTCCAGCATTAGCTTAGCCCAGCACAGATCCTGCAGGTAACTGGTTCCAACTAGCCTACTGCTCCGAATTGTGACAAAAGTGACAAAATAACGCCAACATGTTTACATGTTGTGATTTTTAGAGTCACAGCATGTATAAAAAACAACATAACATGAGACACAGCCATCTTCTATCCGTAAACAAACTATATTCTCAGACAGGCTTGCTGCGAGCATATCACTCCGCCCAAGTACTATATTCTTCCGCCTGAGAATATAGTTCCCAGTTTGTTTACCGTTAGATGGCTGTGTCTCATGTTACATTGTTTTTTGTCACGCTGTGACTCTACAAATCACAACATGTAAATAGGAACATGTTGTGTTATTTTGTCACTTATTCGGAGCCGTAGGACTACTGGAACCATTCACCTGCCTGTTCTGTTATGGGGTGATGCCGCTGGAGCCGTCAGACAGCTTTACAGCACACACGGAGATGAGAAGGGTATGTATCCACTTGTCTAACTCTGGGGGTTACGGTGAATAAGCTAAATTCCCAAGAAGTCGGCGTGTTCCTTTTAAGAAGTGTGAGCCAGACACACCCTGAACCTTCGACCTGATGGCAACCACTCGCATTAAATTAGAAGAGGATGTGATACATGAATTGCCAGCTCTTTCCTTATCGGTGAGGTGTTGAGTTCCCCCTCTATCTTCCTTCTAAACTGAGTCATCACTCAGCCTCTGACGCAACACTTTACATCCTCATCCCACCATAAAGTTAGGTGTATGTCAATTCCGCACAAATAAGTGATGTCAATTCCGCACAAATAAGTGATTATAAATAGTCTCATCAACCACCTTTTCTTTAGGTGGACGTCACAGTCCTTTTTTCAGCATCTGTACCTCGTGCTGCATTTGTGTGGACCGAATTAGATTCACAGTTCCCAAATGTACGTGTGTGTATTAGTGCCAGAATGTGTGGTCGCTCCCAAGTGTATTAAAGTAGCGCGTTGCTGCTGGTTGTGGCTGTCTGTGTGTTCTGACCACAGATTAAAGGGCCTGTGGGCAGACAGGGCTCTAAACATGGGTCACAAGACAGCCCAAAATGTGACAAGTTCGTCTCAGAGAGCTGATAGCCGGTATCGTGTATCTTAAAGCACGTGTGCTTATATAGCACAGAATTTTGTGTTATTTCTGTATGTGGGTGGACTGGAAGTGTGGTTCTGTATGTGAATGGTGTCGTACATGAGTCATGTTAAACCGCTGTGGTGCTTTGATGTAAAAGCAGCAGAGTGGATTTTCACACTAAACACTTTTCTGTATTGGACGAAGAAAACCTACAAGCTATGACTTCCTACAGGAATCCAATGTCTCTTTAGTGATTTCTTGTTACAATATTTGTTGTCAGATAGGACTAAGTGGTCAGCAAACCTAACTAACACCAAAATCGTTCAAACATAATATATACACACACATTGGCTAGCAAATTTATTTCAAGTTGAGGGTAATATATCTCAATAACTATCCCCAATTTGTATCATGAATCAGTTCAAACATAAATCCCTTTCTATTTCTTTAGTTGTTGCGCAGAAAGCTTTTCAACCAATATGAAAACTACAAAAATGGCGCAAATACATTGTTATCTAGAAAACTAACCCACTGCTACTCAAAGCAATCTTGCATAGCTGTATATAACCAGCCATTTCAACATCAGTGTCAGTAGTCGACCATGAAGACATAAAATAACATTAATTAGTAATTGTAAAAAGCCAGTTACCAGGAGCCTAGCTGACCTTTCATATTCAATATAGCCACTGTAGCCTCTGGCTAGCAGCTTTAAGGAAAGCTAGATTGCTTCCTTTCAAGATAAAGAAATAATGGAATTATAAATAGATCAGTGACATTGCTATGTTGAATTTCCATTATTTCCTTTGTTGCCATTCAAGTTTCCCACGTGGCTAAATAGAACTTGAATGACTGTTTGCCTCCACCCATTGTGGTTTGGCATGACAAGTGAAATGACGCCTGCCTACAAACTGAACTCTTAAAGCTCCAGTCTGCCAATAACAATTTTACTCTTACAGTTATTGTCTTTAATGTTGAATCTATATGTTTAAAAGATACTTAAAAAGGTAGGTTTTGGCAAGTGCGTCTTCAATGCACTAACACGACAAACCTTATATCTGAATGGAAAAGTCTAATTTGATGAGGTGTGTGTGTGTGTGTGTGTGTGTGTGTGTGTGTGTGTGTGTGTGTGTGTGTGTGTGTGTGTGTGTGTGTGTGTGTGTGTGTGTGTGTGTGTGTGTGTGTGTGTGTGTGTGTGTGTGTGTGTGTGTGTGTGTGTGTGTGTGTGTGTGTGTGTGCATACGGTTGTGTGTGTACAGAAGCGCAACCCTTGTTGGTGAATCTGTAGTCTGCTTTTCTGTGGGAGCTGTTTGTCTGCTGTCACCCAATCAGTCATTCAGTCAGTTTTATGAATGTGTGTGGGCGGGAGCTGGTGAACCAGTTTTTTTGTGTGTGTGTGTGTGTGTGACATCCCTGGGACTGTCTGTAACTAATTATATAACACCTCTCTCATTCACTCCCACTCTGCCTCTCTTTCTCCGTCCGTCCCTCCCTCTTGTTTCTCTTTATCCCTCTGCCACACGCACACACACACACACACACAAACACAAGGTGCAGCATCAATGGAATACACAGAGGTACATCCTGTTATTGTCAGATCATTCATGTGGATTGGCTGTCTTCATTGTGTCCCTGTGAGGGTGGTGGCTGTCTTGCTAATGCTAGAGAATGTCTTGTATTTTTACCATTCAGCCTTGATTATATTGTCTCATGTTATAGTCAATGACGACTATGTGAACTGCAGAGGGAGTTTTTGTCATGTATTGTTTTGTATTACTGCTGTACTTGTTTCTCATCTCTTACAAGTATACTACGGTAATTAACAAGTGTGTAGTTGGAAGAAGGTTTAGGCTAACAGGGCTGTAACTAATTCAAATTTTCATTATCAATTCATCTGTTCCTTTTATTTTTTTGATGAAGTGATTAATAATTAGTCTATAAAAGTAAAAACAGTGAAAATGTAAGATGGTAAGAAAATGCAGAATATATATATATATATATATATATATATATATATAAATAAATAAATAAATAAATAAATAAATAAAACCACTAGGCCACTGGATGCTCCGATAAGGGGCATTTTTTTTCTCCATAAATAATCACAGGAAAATGTTTAGCCGAGGTGGTAAGCCATGCAGATTGTGACCCCTCTTGTCTCATTATCAATTTAGTTAGTAAATGACGGCGTAAACAACAGCCACATATATTAAATATACGGCATTTGCTTTGTGAAATACAAATTCAACTCTGTTGTTCTGTTTGTTAACGTTTTTATTTAAAAAAAAAAATGTTTGGCAAGGTGGCTCACCTATGTTAATTGTCATAAATTGCTTTCCTGGTGGCCAAGTATCTGGTTAATTGAATAATCATCTCGTGTTGAAATTTTCTTGAGTACCACCAAAGAAAATAAAACACCAAGCTACATTTACAAAGTACATTAGTACTGTGTGTGTGTTTACTTGTCCTGGTGCGACACCTCCCACCTCAGCACATCGGGGAGCAGGCAAAGTCGTGACTTGAGAAACGCCCTCAAACATTCTGCCACTGTGTGAATCCAGCTCTGAAATAAACTGCTGTGGCCTGATTAAGAGACGTTTGAGAATACAGGATAGTCTTTTCACAAGTGCAGGCCAAGATATAATGTCCGTTGGTACCTGCAAATCAATCTTGTTGCCTGAAGAGTTTTTGCATTACGTGAAAAATATTTTTCCAAGGCTTAAGTACAAATTTTCACCTTCCTACCTGGTAGCTTCTCTGAGTGTTGTTTTTGAAGTAAAACATTTTCTGTTTTTTGCATCATTTAATCTGTGGATTTTATACAGCTATATATGTAGTTGCAAATTCTTTATATTAATACCTAAACACTTGCACACCAAATCTTGATATTATCTATTGGATATAAACGTACTGTATGTTTTCTGTGGTTTTGCTGTGGAAGGAAATGATTATTTCTCTGCATTGTACCTGATACAACTCGAACTGGACCATACTGTAACAAAATAGAATATGACTTTCATTGACTCAGTTTTTAATATCAATTTAGCGGTTTATTTAACTAGCAAATGAATGAATTTTGAGATTTACGTGCCTACCCACTTTAACATGCAGTCAGTAGGTGGATTTTCTGCAGCCAAACACATTTGCTGAGCTACTTATGCTCCGAACTATTAATTGAAACCTCCTTTGGTCTTCTTAGTTTCTTTATTAGCTGACATGTTTACTGGCATCACTCGCAATCCTTTTTTGAAGTGTCATTGCGTGTAGATAATAGGAAGTAGATGCAAAGTATTTTGAAGTTGAGTTGCATGCAAATGAGATACAGCACCTAGCTTGGTAAAAAATAAATGTACAGGAAATTCTGCGGGTGGCGTTTTATGGCAACACCCGCCAAGATTTTATCGTGCATTCGAATTAACATGAACTAGCGGTATGAGAACCTTTGACTAGAGGCAAAGTAATGTATCACGCTTTCATTTAAAATTGGAAGTCAGTTAGCTGGTTTCACCTGTAATGTGAATGTAGGTTCCCTACTGTATACTACTACTAGTAGTAATAATAATAATAATAATAATAATAATAATAATAATACACATTTTAGTTCTCATGCTAATAGTCTCGTTTTGCCAGACCTTCCTCCTCACCGCTGCGAAGGAGGGTCTGGCTAGTCCACACAACATTCCAGGATGGGAGAAAAACTTTGCTGTGATTTATTGGCATTTCTTTAAACCAATCACAATCGTCTTGGGCGGCACTAATGGCGCTTACCCACTGCTAGTCTCAGCTCTACTCGGTTTGACTCGACCGCGGTGCCCCATCCTCCTTTTTCCATTGCAGATTTAGTACCGCCTCATGCGTGAGGCGAGCGTGGCTGGTCGTCATAGCGACACACACACACACACACACACAGAGCGTTGAAGGTGTGTTGTTTTTGACTCTCTGCATGTGGCTGTTGCCACAGCCAGAAGACAATTTTTGTTTCAAAAGCAGCTGGAGGCAGCCAAAAAAAAAAAGCACAGCTGGCTAAACTATTTTAAAATGGCGGGTTTGTTCAGGACACCTCAGTCTGTCGCTAGCAATGATGACGCAGTGATTGGTGACAATTCTCTCCGACCAATCAGTAGTCTGCAGGTTTTCACGTCACCTTTGGTATCGCCTCAGCTCGCTTGGAACCTCGACGGAGGTGATACTATAAAAAGTACCTGTTGGCAGGTACCAGGGACTTTTTTTCATAATGGAAAACCAAAAAAAGGCGAGTGGAGTCGAGCAGGTACCATGTAATGGAAAAACGCCATAAGCACCTGACAGAGCCGCGGTGCCTCTGCAAAATAATCTTGGGAAGGAACTTGTTTCAAAAGCTGTTTTAGTCGTGAAAAAAATAACAGAAAACTCAGATTGGACGGATAGTCTAGCTAGCTGTCTGGATTTACCCTGCAGAGATCTGAGGAGCAGTTAACCATAGTCCTCATAAATCCACCGAGTTTAAAATTACAACACAAAGAAAGCGGAAGGTAACAGATATCCAGGTGAAAAGAGCGTGATCCGGCAGAATTTCTGGCAGCACCGGAGCAATCCCGGAAGTGCAACGTCATGGATATGGACTGTCATGCTAATAATTCTTTCTCTGTCTCCCTCTCTCTTTCTCTATGCAGTGACAGCTACATCGTGCGTGTGAAAGCGGTGGTGATGACGCGGGACGACTCGAGCGGGGGTTGGCTGGCCCAGGACGGGGGAGCTCTGAGCAGGGTCGGGGTCTGCCGCCTCCTTCCGCCAGAGCTGGCGCCCGTGCCGACCTCCTGTAGCTCCCAGTTCCTCATCCGTGGTGAGCGGCTGCGGGACAAACGGGTAAAACACACACAAAGACATCAACAGCAGCACATTGAAAGTTCATTTAAGGATAAGATGTGGAAAATTTATTTGGAAATTTTTCTCCAAACAGGTGATCATGGACTGTCCGTTAAAAAAGGACCTTGTGTACACCATAGCAACGCCCACGTTTCACCATTGGAAGGTGGAGGACAGGAAGTGCGGCCTGTCCTTCCAGAGTCCAGCTGACGCCAGAGCGTTCGACAGAGGGGTACGGAAAGCCATCGAGGACCTGGCTGAAGGTACAGACACCGACTTGATAGATGGACGAAGCAATGATTTTAAACTCCACTGATGTTCATTTCACCTGAGATGCTCCTGTATCACCGTGATACATCTCCTTGGCTTCTGTTATTTCTTTCCACATAGTCCATCTCCTGTTCACTGTCAGTGGATGAGCTCCAGATTCACAAATGCATCATCCAGTAAAGTGTTGGACCCTTGAATTAAAGGAGGTTTTCTTCTCTGTAGGCTCCACAACCTCCTCTACAGCACTCCAGAATGAGGGCGAGCTGGGCGACGACGACGTCTTCACTGTAAGCATGTTTCCTACATTCATGTGCTATCCAAGTTAGAATTGTGGATTCCAAGAGAATCCATAAATTTTATACAACAACTTGCCCATTGTAACGGCTGCAAATCCGATATGTGCTATCACGTGACTAAATAAGGCGTCGAGGTACAATAACTAGGATGTTTCAAGTCTGAAGAAAATGCCCTTGCTAGAAAAAAAAGGGCATTGACATAAACTGTCAGAATCAAACTGACACATAAGTTCATTTTCCAAGCAATGTGTTTCCACTCAAGTCTTGGTAGGTCATTAAAGTCATATCATAGAGAATTGGGAAGCTGCTGATGGCAACAAACACCCTTAGGATTCATCATTAAAATGTAAGAACTACTACTCGCTGATCACACACACTGATTCAGCTGCTTCTGCATCCTGCAAATCTTAAGACTTTGTTGCAGGAAGTATTCAACTCGGCACTCAGGATCCCCTCCCTGTCACGTATACCTGCCACGGGGGTGTGTGTGTGTGTGTGTGTGTGTGTGTGTGTGTGTGTGTGTGTGTGTGTGTGTGTGTGTGTGTGTGTGTGTGTGTGTGTGTGTGTGTGTGTGTGTGTGTGTGTGTGTGTGTGTGTGTGTGTGTGTGTGTGTGTGTGTGTGTGTGTGTGTGTGTGTGTGTGTGTGTGTGTCGCTCTACCTTAAGTTAGCATGAAGGACCCCTCCCCCCCCACTCTGTAACCTGACACCAGGAGCAGCAGGAAGGGTCACAAGGTCACTTCCTGTATCCCACCACCTCGCTCTCTCCTGGCAGGCCCCAACCCTCCCACTTGAAAAAGAGAGCTGCCACCAAACTAGCAGCTAGCAGCTGTTTCCCAGCTTAGTGCAGTGCCGGTGATTTACGAGAGGAAGTGCCTCGTGGTTCATCTTTGACTCGAGCTGTCTGTAAGGGCCAAGACTAATAGGTGCTCTGCTGGGAGTGTGCAGCCACCACAGAGACGCATACAAACACATAAGGAGGGATGGAGGGGAGGCTACAGCGCTGTCAGAGGGTGGAACAATCCCTGATATGGAGCATCAGGTTTTTCAGGAAAGTAGAAGCTTTCAATGCAACAAGAAAGCCAATTCCTTTGATGTTGTTGCTTTTAAAAGCCACTATATTCACCCAAAATTAGATTCAGCTGCTCACTTCTATTTCAGTTGAAGCTCTGTAAAAGTTCATTATAAAACAAATAGTGATATATCCTCCATATTTCTATTTTACTCTCCTTTTTAAACTACTGAATTCAGTGCAAAGTATTTCTTTTTCTAACCGCTTAATTTTGTGTGTGTATATATGTATATATATATATATATAATTTTTTTTTTTTTTTTTAAAAGATAATTTTTTTGGGCTTTTCTGCCTTTAATTTGACAGGACAGCTAGGGGAGAGAGGGGGGGGAAGACATGCAGGAAATCGTCACAGGTCAGATTCGAACCCTGGACCTCTGCGTCGAGGCATAAACCTCTCAGTATATGTGCGCCTGCTCTACCCACCGAGCCAACCCGGCCACAACCGCTTAATTTTTTTTAAGCAACACAAATGGCTCAACCCGTCAGGTGTTTTGAGCTCTAATGGCCCTGACGCACCAAGAACTAACAAAGGCTGAGAAATATTTTTCTCATCGTGTCTGCTTTTAAAATATGTACTTAAACACACCACAAAGATTGCAGCCAACAGCCAGCAGAACGTCTTCACCTGCAGTATGGGAATTACCAGCCTGTAGTCTGTATTTGTAAACCATAAAAAACCACAGTGGAACACAGTGGCCTCAACCATTTTTCCTGATGCTTAAACTACTTTGTCATATGTGTCCGATAAAGCTAAAGCTCGCACTGTTGAGTTTAGCTTTGCACTGGTGTAGTCGTAATGTGTACTGCTTGTGGAAGAAGGTGGATAATGTGGTGGAAAGCACAGAGTTTCACCTAAAAAGTATGTAGAGGATATGTGGTTTTGCAAAGTCGATCAAAGGCTAATTTATTTCACTCCTTCTCCTAATAGGACTGCAACAAGCCTCATCTTGTCTTGTGAATAAGCATCAGACTGTCAAATTAATGTTAACAGTGACACTAGAATCACAAGTTGACAACTATGGGATACACTGATGGGTTCAGTACTGCTTGTCTTCCTCTCAGCCTGTGCTAACGACCTTTCCTAAAGTTAGCGGTGGCGGCAGAGTTTGCGAGGTGGGCAGTCGTGGACAGGGGGAAATGCTACAGCAGATTTACAGCCTTTGGGGGGGACAGGAGAGGATGGTGCAGAGGAGGGGGGCGAGTGGGGGAGCTAGGATGGACATACTTCCCTAAGTTATTCCTTGTTTGTCAAACCTAAACTTAACCCAACCCTTCCTCTGTCCCTCCCTTCAGCACTCTTTCAGTCTCCTCTCTCTGTCTCAATGTGCGGTCATTCACAACAGGGGGAGTGAGAGCTATTGAAGCAATTCTGGGCTCATCCCAGGAGTGCGAGACAGGGCTGTTGAAGGATGAATCCTCCCGAGCTTTGAGTCGGGCCATGTTTTGTGTCAGAAAATAACTTGAAATGCCCTCTGTCCAGCCTTGGGCCAGAATATATAGAGAGAGGATGTCCAGAAATATAAACTCTCCCCCTCAACTCCTTTCTGTCTCTGCCGCTTGTGCAGTTTGAGCATGCAGCAGAAAGTCTGGTCTGTGTTTTGAATTAGTTGCAGCCGTGGAGGCCAGAGTCGGACTGGTTTTAAACCGTATCCCCCCGCTAATGTCTTCTCCAGGGGGGCGGGGCCCGGAGCGGAGGCAGCATGTTATGTTATTTTTGGCCGGCTGCTCTGAGGGCTTTGTAAGAAAGCTAGGGGAAATTCTCAGCATGGCGGTATCCATGTGGGGAGCAGGATATAATAGGGGACAGCTTCAGCAGACAGACAGACAGACAGACAGACAGACAGACAGACGCACACAAACACCAGATCTGGGTCATAAAACTCTGGCAAATAATTCATAGTGTTGGTTTTAGGTTTGTTGGAGTGCCAGATTTTGACACATGGGGTGAAGATTTTTGTCAGTTTCGCAAAGTTTAAGAAAATGTTGTTAGGATTTCCGGAGATGGACAATGGACACTGTTTGGATTGATTGTGGGTTGGAGCAGTTTAGTGAGGGCAAGAAATGCTGGTTTTCAAATATACTATAGCACTGATTAGATGACTGGCAAGTGATAAAGGTGTTGAATCATTTGAAAGTAATTTGGAAATACAACATTCAGAGCTTCCCGCTGACCCCAATAATGGATGCAACTATTTGTTTTGTGAAAGTGACTTAGCATATTTAGGGATGGCAATGTCAGTCTCAAAATGTTCACTTATGCAGTAAAATATCTCAACATCTCCCAGATTGATTGGTACAAAATTGTGTCCCCAGGCGATGAATCCTAATGACTTTGCTGATCTCGACTTTTCCTGTAGAGCCGCTATGAGGTTGACATTTGTGGTTTTGAGTGAAATGTCTCAACAACTGTTGGATGAATTGCCCTACAATTTGGCGCACACCTTCATGTTCCCCTCAGGGTGATCTGCAATCACTTTGGTGATCCCTTAACCTTTCATCTGAGTAAGAGGTGTTTCTTACTCAGTGTAAAGAGATGGACTGGAGAATAAGAGACAACTGGATTTCAAACATAGAAGAAATATTGTAACAACGCAAATTAATATGTATGTATAAAATTATTCAATAAACATAAAGTTGAAAAAAACAAAAACAAATCATCTAGCACAACCAGGTTAAAATTTGAATTTGTCCAATACTTTAGTTAATGGCCAAATACCCACAAAACTAATGACGTTCCCATTAGCCTCAGCTGTATTTTGTGTTTAGTGCTATTTAGCAAATGTCAGCATGCTAACAGGCTCAACTAAGATGGTGAAAATGTTAAACATGTTAGAAATGCCATTGTGAGCATGGTGCCATGCTAGTGTTAGCATTTAGCTCAAAGCATTGTGCCTACTACAGCCCAAGGGGGTAAGCTTCTCGCCGCAACGCGTAGCTCCTATGGCGCCATTTTGATGCTACCTAGCTCTCACCCGCCGTTAGCGTCCCATTGACTGCTATTCATTTTGACGTCACTTTGACAGCGAATAACTTTACATCTGAAGCGTTTAAAGACTTTATTTGTCCATTGTTTATTTCTAAAGAAACACGACAATGTATAAGGCTCCATTACCTTGTACCTCACGTTATGGCTCCGTAGCAGACGCTTTTGTAAAAATAGGCTAACGATTGTGTCATAACCACGCGACTTACTGTAGCTTAGTAGAGGAATTACCGTATAGTACAGGAGAAGCTCGCAGGCAGTTTCGACTTTCATTCACTGTTTAAGTTTAATTACTAATTTTAACTAGCATTTTAGTTAGCAATAATTAGCCTGTGCCTATGTTATCTACTACACTCTCCATCTTTGCAAGATTGGGAATGATTGAGATTTCTCTTGGCACAGCTACCAGAAGACTTCCAACTTTCAGACAGGTTGCTCACGTCACATTTACGTTGTCTCTCTCAGTTGGAGGCTGCGCAGTAACGCTCAGCGCTCACTGGAAAAGTGCTTCTAATATCCTTCTGTTGGGATCTATTGGTCCATTTATATACTGTCTATGCTACAGCCTCACAGTATGTGTTTCGTCATAGGCATACTGTACATTGCGAGCAATCTGGGGTTCAGTGTCTTGCTCAAGGACACTTCAACATGTGTTCAGTAGGACATTAGTTCGAAACAGCAACTTACTCTGCCCACTGAGCTACAGCCACCACTTTCCGAGGCATTGTATTTCTTTTTGTCTTTCCTGTGAAGGTTGTAGAGACCTGGAAACATTCAAGGTGGATTTTCTTTTAATGGAATGAAATCACATCAGCACAGGAGGAAAGGAAAGCAAAGGAAGCACAGGAATCTCATAACTGCTGTGAGCTGCTGGCTGAACATGACCATGTAAAACTATTCTTTGGTGGACAAGCTTGTTGACCATTGATGCAAGTTACAATGGCTTTGATTCTTGGCGATGCTTAAAGTAAGCTTAAACAAAATGCTGAGAGTGATTTTTCAAACAGAACAAGTCATCATTAAGATAAGACCAGCATATATTCTAGAAGATAAAGTCAGTTATTCTCACACAAAAGCTCATGCACCCTTTTCATTGTGTCAAACACATCTTGAATATCTCACCCATAGGCACACACATAACCAAGATGACATGATGAGACAGGAGTCGTATCAACTGGTAACCCTGCGACGCCCCAAAGAGGCTGACCCCCAGTGTGCCTGTCTGAAATCTGTCTCTCTGAGCGCAACACGGCAGAGATCCGACTGTCTAGTGTCTGGCCAAGGTTTGAGTTGGAGCCCTGACAGCCTTTAGCGGAAAAGGGACAGGATACTGTTCACACACACAAATACACACACACAATTGTGGAAAAGAGAGAAGAGAAGGTGGAATGTGTAGAAAGTGAGATTGAGGGAAGGAGGACAGGTTGTTGGGGTGAAAAGGAGGGGGAAAAGACTCGGGGGAGAGAGGCCAAAAAAGGCGATGCTGCAAAAACTTTGTGCAAAATGCTGGCTTCCTAATATCAAGTTGCAACACCACCTTCATCTCAAGAGTGGGAAAAAAACCTTTCTCTAACCTGTCAAACAACATTGTCTCTGCTAAAGTGGATTTAACAGGTGTAGGTACCATTTCCTTTATGGTTGTTTGTTTTAGTGCTGAAGCGATTAGTCGAATTAGCGATTAGCCAAAGTTTTATGTCCTTGTACTTTCAATCTTTTTGGGTTTCAGACGGTTGGTTTTGGTTTGAGCTGTCACTTGGCTAAAATGAATGCAGTCTAATACACCAGTTCTGCAATAAATCGTACCTTCATGATGGTTATGCTGTTCAGTTTTTGTTGAAACTGCTTTAGAGGTATTAATTGGACTGTGGGATTTTGGAGGCTGCAGTTTGTGCTGCTGTTGACTTCTATTAAGATATACCGAGTTGTTTCTAATATTTTGTCCACCCCATTTATATTAACGAGGGTAGACCCATGCCTAATTTTTACATGTTACTTTGATTACTACAATGTTTTCTTAGCTACTATTGCAGATGTTTTATGGCAGATGTTGTTTTTAAAACTCACACATGGTGATCCAAATGTGGATCAAGTGGTTCCGAAAAACAGAGCTCACGCTTCCTGTTTTCCCAATCAGAGCTGTGCCGAGGCTTCCTGTTTTTGTTTGTCCAATCATGGCGCCCTCTCGCACTAACTATTTGTTTGGCGTATCCAACCAGACTGCAGCTTTAAGCCGGCATCCTGTGTTTGTTTGTCCCCTCAGAACACCACAGACAGCTCATCCAACTCCTCCCAGAAACTGGAGAGCTCTCTGCAGCCGCTCGAGTCCTCGCCCCTTCCGCAGAGACACAAGTGCATGCTGGGACATCGCCACGACCTCCACGACCCCTATCGGCTCTCAGACCACTACTTCATGGACCAGGTGAGACAAAAAAAAACATCTGGTTATATCGCACAGGGATGCTGAGAGAGTGAAAAAAGATAGTTGTTCAGCTATTTATTTACCCTGAACATTTCTTTCTGAAATAGTGATGATTAATGATTCCTTTTCGTCATTTACTGCTCACCTGAACAAACAGTACGGGTTGATTACTTGCAGCCGAGTTTAAGTTTTTATTCTGTTTTTCTCTTCAGCCGTTGTCTCGGCTTCCCCGTCATGTCACCTTCCAGGAGGACGAGGAAATCGTCCGCATCAACCCTCGGGAGCGCAGCTGGGAGCGAACCACCGAGCGCCACTATGGACGTCAGTCAGATCGCTCCTGGCTCACGGGCTACGAGGACTACCGCCACGCCACCGTGCGTGACAAGTTCATCCAAATGGACGACCCCGAGTCCTACGTCCACTTTGCCAAGACAGAGGCGCAGAAGCACGACTACACCTATCCTCTGGCACCGTCCCTGTCGCCCTCAGACTCTGACCCCGCCCTCGGACCCTTGGTCAATAAGGGCCCCGGCGGCTCGTATCGCCAGGGCTTCTCCCCTGTGGTCTCCGCTCAGCCCCGCTCCTTCCTCCCGAGCTCCTCATCGTCCAATGGCGGAAAGGGGCGGAAGGAGGACGGGTTGGAGCGAGCTCAGTGCGAGCACTGCGGCGAGGCCTTTTACGTCTCCGACAACCGGAGAGGCCGGTGCCACGATGCGCCGGACCCTGTGCGGGCGTGCATCCAGCGGGTCAGCTGCATGTGGCTGGCAGACACCATGCTATACCACTGCATGTCCGACCCAGAAGGGGACTACTCGGACCCCTGCTCCTGTGACGGGGGCGAGGGCGGCGGGGGGGGCCGATTCGGCTCGCGGTGGTTCGCTCTGTTTGGCTTGTCTCTGGTGGCGCCCTGCCTGTGCCTCTACCCTCCTCTCCACGCTTGCCACCGGGCGGGGCTCAGGTGCGGCTGCTGCGGAGGCCGACACAAGGCCCTGAGCTGAGCAGCCGCGCTTGGAAACCTCTCAGAGGAAAACAACAAAAACCTAAACCCAACGCAAGCACAGGGAAAGGGAAGGATGGGGTAATACACAGAGGGGACAAGTGGTAATGGCTGCTCACTCTTTTGCCTTGGTTTCTCTGGGATTGTCTACAAATTCCAGACACTGAAATAAGCCAAAAAAAAAACAACTGTTGGTGCATTTTCTGAACGGCCTGGGAAGATAAGCTCCCCCTTACGGCAGACAGTTCTCTCAGCTCTCCACGTGGCCATTTCATGCTCTGTTTCTAGTGAGAGAGCACTCTTTTTCAGGGGGCCTTTTTTTTTTTATAGCTGACCTATATGTCATGTATCACATATGCAGGTACTTTATACTTTGTACACTGACTCGGCGTCAAAGAACTTGAATTGTTTCTTTGTTCTATTTTTGTTCTCTCCTTTATGTACGCGTGGCCATTTTGTTTATATTCTATTCCAAAATCAGGCCCGCTCAGCTCAACTCCGGCTACAAAGAGAAATCAGACACTACACCTCTTTGCGTGTGTGTGAGTGTGTATGTGTGTGGATGGTATATGTGCATGCTTACAATGTGCGCTGAGGCCTTTTGTTGTCTGTACTGCAGCTTATAGTAAAGCTCATGTATATAGTCTCCATAGCTCTCCACCATCGACATCTTCTTTAACTGAAACAAACGTGGTACTTATCTTAATTTCTAATATCCCAAAGATTAATGTTTTTATCCTATTTATTTTCTCCCACAATTGATCTACCAGCAAATAGGTGCTGGGTTGTGATTCACTCACTGAATGAGACGGTAGTCCGAGTCCTGCTACGATAGTCCAGCATCCGTCTCCCTGCTCCTTTTACGTTATTTCAAACAGTGCCTAAACTATCACCTAAACCAGGACCCCATCTAGTCTTATAACTCTTGTCAGTTTTTTGGCTTATTTTACTTAACGTACACTCAAAGTGGTGTGAGATTATAAGGCTCTGATTTCCTCATTCTTCGCAGAACCTCAGACAGCAGTCCATGTCACGTCAAAGACTGAAAAATCAACCAGAGATACCGTTAAACTTGGTGCCCATTATGCCTTAAAATGTGGAATCTTGCTCCAAACTTTACCCCCGTCCCTCTGAAGATGTCTGCTATAATGAAAAAGCGTGAGCATAGTTATGGCTCCAAGCAATCAGCCTCACCACATACTTCTTTACTACTTTCTTTTTGTAAAGAAAAGTAACTCTTAAAAAGCTTCTCATCAAGTTTGTAAACTAAGGACTCCAGTTTTTGCGATGTACAATCAGCCCGGTCCACCTATTGAGCCCACCAGTCACAGATGTGGAACAGCAACGTCCTAACTGATGGTCATCTGAATGGTTCAATGAATAAAATGTGTTCAAAATAGTTTGAAACATAATATCCCCCCCAAAAAAAGTATGTTTAAAAAACCCAGATATAGCTATTCAAATCAGTTTACTAGTGAAAATTAGTATAAAAACATATAATTATGAATGACCTTTGACATGTACAATGCCGCTACAGCAATGTAGTGAGTCTTATTTCAAACCTATTTATAAAAGGTGAACCTACATGTCATTCTTTAGTTGTAAAAGGAATAATCTAACATTTTAAGGAAGTGTGTCTTTTCTTTTTTGCCAAGAGTTAGAAGAGAAGAACAGTAACATTGTCATGTCTGTGACCCCGGAGGTGGTTAGCTTAGCTTAGCATAAATACTGGAAACAAGTAAATCTAGCCTTGTTCTGTCCAAAAGTACCATAATCCAACTACTCGTAAAAAGCTCATTAACTAACCTGTTTAATCTGTGCAACACACATTATGTGCCGGACTATTTCTTGGCCAGGCACTGGCACAGTAACTCCCCCCAGTTAGAAATTGTTCAAATGAGATACAAATTAGATATGACATGTTAATTAGTGAGCCAGTCTTAATGCTAAGCTAATTGCCTATTGGCTGATTTGCTCTTAACGAACTCTTAACAAGAAAGCAAATAATACGACTATTTCCAAAAATGTCAAACTTCCTTTTTAAGGCCAAAATAAAAACAAATATAAATGTTAGATTAACACGAGAGACAACTTGCTGAAACCACAGTTGCATGTGAATGGCGGGCACTATCCTTCTGTCCTACAGCATATTGGTTTTCCTCCATGCCAGACTTGGTACGTCATCATGCCCGCAAAGAGTAATGTGAGATATTCCGCAACAGCTCGACCGAGAAAGAAACCGTGTGTGTGTGTGTGTGTGTGTGTGTGTGTGTGTGTGTGTGTGTGTGTGTGTGTGTGTGTGTGTGTGTGTGTGTGTGTGTGTGTGTGTGTGTGTGTGTGTGTGTGTGTGTGTGTGTGTGTGTGTGTGTGTGTGTGTGTGTGTGTGTGTTGATGATGATGCACAAACTCTGGCGTCGGAGGGAAACCCAAAACGCCATCCTACCTGCCTGTGTCACCTGCTGTTTGAGTGACACTGCAGCTGGTCAATCAGACCCTCACAGTGACAGCACAACACTAAACTGACAACCGCTTGGGTGCTTTGTCTAAGCCCGGTTGATGGCATCATTAGGGGATATGACCGGGAACAGATCTAGATCAGAAGGGTCCCATTGGAAAAGAACGGGAGTCCGAAAGACAGCTGAAATGCTGGAAACAAACATCCACCCCTGATTGTTTTGCCAAGGAAATGTCACTTACTGTAGTTGAAATACAGAATTCCTGAGGATGTCCTTTTCCCTTCCCTTCTTGTGTCTGTCTCATACATCCTGTGTGTGTGTGTGTGTGTGTGTGTGTGTGTGTGTGTGTGTGTGTGTGTGTGTGTGTGTGTGTGTGTGTGTGTGTGTGTGTGTGTGTGTGTGTGTGTGTGTGTGTGTGTGTGTGTGTCACATCCCTTTCCCTTCTCCTGCTCCTTGATCCAACACTACTGGG